>NC_057809.1:426279028-426357757 GCF_018294505.1 Triticum aestivum
GGGGCAGCGGCGGACCGGCGGTGGTGAATGTTTTTGGGGCGGGAGGGGCGACGCACCATCGGCCGTGGGCGGCGGGGGCGGCTGTTTGGCCGGTGCTGGCTGGCGGCTGAGGGGGTGGAGGTTGAAGATGAACTACAGGCCCTCGATTTCGTATCCAACGGCTGCAAAATTGACTGACTAGAGATGAAAAAGTCAGTCGACTGACGTGTAGCCTCACCTCTAGTGCGTTTAGTTTCGACAGTAAAATTCAGTTTTGACAGTTAAGTTCAGTTTCGACAGTTAAATTCAGTTTCGACAGTTAAGTTCAGAGATAAGAAGCTGATGTATACATCTAGCACTTTGTGGTTATGTATTTTATGTCATCTATTGGAGATGCTATTAGAATTCCACTCAGGTTAACGTTGTCTCTCTTGTCCTGCTTCAGCCTCGGCATCGTACAACTCACCGGAGCCGCTCCAATGATGAAACCCTCCATCACAGCGGAGCAGTACCTCGGGCTCCATCTCCAAACGCCTAAGATCTTCTTCCCCTCCTCCGACAGCCAAGTCAGCCGGGGCATCCTCACCGGCCAACCCAATCACGCTGAGATCGACATGGCTTCGCCAAAGAGGTTGTACACTTCTTGTGTTTTGACTTAATCTCGCCATGCTTCTTCGCATCCTGTGATCTTCCAATTCTTGTGAACCAAACACCCAGATTGGCAGAAATCCTGTGTTTTTAAATTCTCTGTTTTGCACGTGCATTCCTATCCTATTCCTGTCTATTTCCTATCCCTGCATTGTTAGAATCCTCAAATTCAAACAAGCCCTTACAAAATTACTTCTATTACAGATATGTGCTAAAGAAAACCTTGTGTGGTTTGTCCTGCTCCTGTGGTGTTGTGTTCCACCCCAGCTCCGTGGCTCCAACGATGGAAGGGTTCACCACAGCAGGGATCCGCTCTCCAGACTATCTTTGGCCGCCTCAGATCTTCTTCCCTGCCGCCGGCAGCCACGACAACTGCATTACCATCATCAACTGAGCAGATGACCTTGAGGACTACACGGGTCCGCAAGAGAGGTCACACTCTTCCATGTCTGCTTACGTTATGAATTGCTTAATATGATGACATGCTACTTTATTGTCGTGTTCACCTATTAGACTTCGACTCAGGTCCAAACTTATGCCGAAACTTGAGTTTTTAAATGGTTCTGGGGTACATATTGGGCAGCAATCAGTACTATATGTCTACTATCTGGTTAATCTCGAGTGTCTACTATGAGTTTCATGTTGGGTGCAAACAAACATTAAAGGATCCATTATCTGTATTTTTTAACTAAAGCTATTATATGCCTGCTATCATTTGTTTTGGGTCTATCCATAGTTTGCTACCATCATTCTAGATTTGTGCATGCACTCCTTACATAATCTCACTATGTTTTATTCCTATGCATGTCAGTTATTGTACACAATGGAACTGAACATCTAGAGCAAAAGAGACGAGCCTTGCGTGGCAAAAAAAATTCATGCAGACGTCACCCTATGGTGGGCGCAAAGGCAGCCCCCTCCACCCATTTCGGATCGTAATCAAGAGGAAGATAACTGTTCTGAGGGGGATTCAGAAGCAGAAGACCACTCCTATTTACCCCATGAGGTCTTCGCTCTAACTTGTCATGCTGATGTTGGTAAAATCATGCATATGGTGCCTTGCATTGCTTATTGTATACATCAAAGATGTCATCTGCTTAGTTTAGACATGCTTTGTCTCAATGCCATCTGTTTAGTTTCTTTATCATATATGTGAATCATGCAATGCCATCTTGTTTAGCCAGGCATCATATATGTGAATTTTGCAATGCCACCCTAGTTAGCCAGTCATCTTATATGTGAATTATATCATGACATCATTTTTTATTACGTGTTAAATTTGTCAACAATTTTAGTACATTCTATTACTCTTCTTGTGCATCAGCCATTCAGCACGGTCATGGAAAAAATCTGGAGTGGAAACAAGGTCTTCAGAGCAGACAATGCTATGTGACGAAGCACATGTCTTGCTGGTTACAGATAGCTCCTCAGAGGAGGATTCAGAGACAGATGACCAGTCCTATCCCCCCCGAGGTGCATGCTCTAACTTGGCAGGGTTATGTTGCTCATATCGTGTGTATGGTATCTTGCATTGCTATGTCATTTGCTTAGTTTAGACATACTTTGTGTGAGTGCCACCTGTTTAGTGTCTAAGTACCATATATGTGAATTATGCAATGCCATCTTGTTGCAAGACATTATATATGTGAATTATGCAATGCTATCTTGTTGCAAGGCATTATATATGTGAATTATGCAATGCCATGCTGTTTAGCCAAGCGTCATATATGTGAATTATATCATGTCGTCCTTTTTTTGTATTTCTCATTGCTTTTGTCAACAATGTTTGTATATTCAACAGCTCTTCCTGTGCATCAGCCATTTGTATTGGTGATGGAGAAATCTGAAGTGAAAACAAGGTCTTCACAGCAGATAATGCTACCTGGTGAAGCAAAAATCTTGCTGGTTACAGATAGCTCTTCATAGGAGGATTCAAAGGCAGATGACCAGTCCTATTATCCCCCTGAGGTGTATGCTCAAACTTGGCAGGGTTATATTACTCATATCATGCATATGTTGTATTGCAATGCTTAGTTTTACATCATATACACGATATTGAATGCCATCTCCTTAGTTGACACATCATATATGTGATTGCCCTCTGCTCACTTCGTTAGTATATAAATCATATATTTGAATTATATCATGCCATGATGTTTACATAGACAACATGTATCTGAATTATGGCATGCCAACCCATTTTCTAAAGACATAATATAGTTATATCATCTCATCCTGTTCACACTTCACATAGTCATGATATTTTGAATTATGTCATTCTATCCGTGAATTATATCATGCCATCATGTTTCCATCGACGACATGTTTGTGATTTATGGCATGCCAACCACTTTAATAGACACATCTTATAGTTATATCATGTCATCCTATTTACATAGTCATCATATTTTGAAGTATGTCATTCTATCATGTTTAGTTAGCATCATACATGTGAAATTGTGTCATGTTATCATTTTTAATTAGCCATCATATATGTGAAATTATGTCATGCTATTCTGTTTGGTTAGACAACATAAATGTGAATTATTTCATGCCCTATTTTCTTCCCTACTATCCATTGCACCTGTCTATCTTACAATGTATGTACATTCAATTACTTTTCTTGTTTATCAACCATTTCAATTGGAGGGGGTGATGGCAGTATCTGTGGGAGTAAAAACATGGTCTTCAGAAAAGATCGTGCTACCTATCGATGGAGATAGAACCATGGTTGTACTTGCCCAAGAACCAGCCCCACCACACATAACCCAGACTCACGCAGATTGTACCCCTACCCAGTTGGACAGAGAACCAACCACACCCCTTTTAACCCCAACCCAGCAGATAGTAACCCAGTTCCCGTTGACACAGCACCGTCTCCACCACAGAGCACCCAAACACGAGCAGTTAGTAAGGCAACTGCAGTGCCCAAAGCACGAGGACCACCACTCCGAACCCCAAGTCAACGCTTAAAGTAGAAGAACAATTGTTCTCAGGTCAGGTTCCGTAGCTATGGTTCATACTACTTTGCTCTTGCATCACTGTATTTAGTATTTACTCATACTAACTAATTCCAAATTCTAAGGATGCAATTGAAACTCCAATGGTGCAATAGGTGTGTTTTAAACCTGTTTCTTTAACGTGTTTGCTGTTGTAACTTGCTCTATGTTGATTTCAGTTTCAATTGAATAAACAGTTATATTCTCATGCCATGCACCTTACAAGTGTTGTTATTGCTGTGTGGTTTCCCACACTTATATTCTATCTAAGCTGCTTTGTCTTAAATAGATTTGATTCGAACGGTATCTATCTTGATTTGGAAACATAAACTAGAATGATATAGACCATACAGTGACCATACTACATAGATATATGTTTGTTTCATGCTGTTATCCTGTCCACGTTACTACTGAACTGGTTTACCAAAATGAGTTTCATATACTACATTGTAAACATGTGATGTGTTTTTGTTTGTTTCTCTTTTAGAATGCGGATAAAATATTGGAGAAGAGTACCCCGTTATGCAATGGTACATGAAGTAATGCAGATAAGGTTCAAGATAGTGAGACATCCCTGTTGGTCTCCAAGAAAGCTGATAAAAACTATATTGAAGACACTGAGACAACCCCAAAGTCCTGTCTTGATGTAGTGTTCGAGTTACTGGCTACTACTGCTGGCACCAGCTCTTAGAACTCGCTGCCTGAATCAGTTCGGCTTCTTGAGTATCAACTTCAAGTTGAAAGACATCGATTAGATGTTATGCGATAGGAAGCCGAAGGACTGAGGAGGTCCCTGCAGAATTCAGATGCATACTTTCTAGTGCAACAACAAGTGCTGGAGGATTTAAGCGCCAAACAAGAGAAAGTTAATAAGCTTGCTAAGCATCTTGCCAGCATTATGGGTACCCAGGATATTGTTTCTTGAGCTCTTCTGAAGTGGTTTAAGTTCTGGAGTTGTTTTGCTGTGGCGTTTATATGCTGCATTGTTCCCTATATTTGCACTGGTGGCGAACTTTGATGCCTAGTGGATGTAATATGTGTAATAGCCGTGATAGCCTAGCGTAAGTTGTTTGCTTGTTTATTTCCGTATTGTCTTGTTTATTTGTTTTCTTGTAGTCAGTGTAGTTCTTTTTCCGCGGTTTGTTAGTGGCCGCAATAACCTAATTTTTAAAACTAGGCCACATTAACCATGGGCTACATATTTAATGTAGTTAACATGGGCCTTGTACGGGCCGTAGAAACAATGGGCCTTCTATGGGGCGTAGAAACCATGGGCCTTGTATGGGCCGTTGACACAATGGGCCTTCTACGGGCCGTATCATCAATGGGCCTTCTACGGGCCGTATGATCAGTTGGCCAAACATGGGCCAATAACAGTCCACATTATGGTCGTAAATGGGCTAGAGTTGAAATCGTCCGTTCATGGGCCGACCATAACGGGCCATCGTTAATCGGCCGTATTTGATGACACTATGAAAACGGCCCAACGTATTAACGGGCCACAAACGGGCCAACTATAACCACGGGCTGAATTTGGCCTAGAAGCAGAAAATGACAGTAACGGGCCGAAAGTAAATGAATGCTGGAAATGAGCCCAAGAATAAATGGGCCCCGAGAAGGCCGAAAGATAACATGGGCTGGAAACGGCCCAACGGAATAATGGGCCATTAATGGGTATAAAGTGATAGACTGTTCATCACGGGCCAGTTTTACCACGGGCCGTTAATGGGCCGAGGGTTACTAAGGGCCTCATATGGGCCGAAAGACGTCACGGGTCATACATGGGATGGAAGTTAAAACAGGCTGGAATTATATTGGACGGCCCGGATGACGCTACTGGGCGTAATTCAGATAGGCCGTAAATGGGCCCTGGGTTAGCGGGCTGTAAATGGGCTATATGCGAACAAGCCGTTAACAGGCTTTCCGTGGGCCGGCCCGCCACCTTTTGACCAAGTCAAATGGGCCGGCCTTTTCATAGGAATGGGCCTCTATTGGGTCCTTCCACGTGTCGACGTATCATAGGCGCTTTGGGTCCAATGAGTGGATGACATATGTCCCAACGGTGAGCCGACACGTGTTCCCTCCAGCCAATGATGATTTTACACATGGAAAATCCCCATTGGTCAAGGCTGTTAATGGGTTATCGGATCCAAAACCGGACCCGATAACTTAATGGCATTCCGTTACGGTGGATGCCACGTGTCGGTCACCCTTGACGAAGGCACTTCTGTGACGCACGATTTATCGTCATGGAAGTGGACACTTCCGTGATGATAATTTTGGTAATGTCATGGAACACTTCTACAACAACACATGTATGACTATCTTGATTCTGTCATAAAATTATCATGAATGTACATGCATGACAGAAAACATGACCTACCGTGACAAACACGTATCATCACAGAAGTGTATTTTTTTGTAGTGGTTCTTGAGTCATTTTACCACCTCTAGTCATAACTCTAACAGCATTATCATTTTTCTTATTATTTAATTCATTGAGCAAATCATTCTGAGCTTTAAGTACTTGTTCTACTTGAGTGGTAACCATAGAAGCATGTTTACTAATAATTTTAAGTTCACCTTTAACACTAGCCATATAATCACTCAACTGTTCAATCATATAAGCATTATGTTTCAATTGTCTACCAACATAAGCATTGAAATCTTCTTGCTTAACCATAAAGTTATCAAATTCATCCAAACATTGTCTTGCAAACTTAGCAGGAGGGATTTCAGCTTTATCAAATCTATAGAGAGAGTTTACCTTTACTACCTGTGTCGGGTTATCAAGATCATGTATTTCTTCAACATGCGGCAAATTAAGACCATGTATTTCTTCAATAGGAGGTAAATTCTTAACATCTTCAGCTTTAATACCTTTTTCTTTCATAGATTTTTTTTCCTCTTGCATATCTTTAGGACTGAGAAATAGAATACCCCTTTTCTTCGGAGTTGGCTCGGGAGTTGGTTCAGTTCATTTGTCAACATATAACTCAATAGAATTTCAGCTTCATCAATAGTTCTTTACCTGAAAACACAACCAGCACAACTATCCAGGTAATCTCTAGAAGTATCGGTTAGTCCATTATAAAATATATCAAGTATTTCATTTTTCTTGAGAGGATGATCAGGCAAAGCATTAAGTGATCGGAGAAGCCTCCCCCAAGCTTGTGGGAGACTCTCTTCTTCAATTTGCACAAAATTATATATTTCCCTTAAAGCAGCTTGTTTCTTATGAGTAGGGAAATATTTAGCAGAGAAGTACTAAATCATATCCTGGGGACTACGCACACAACCAGGATCAAGAGAATTAAATGATATCTTAGCATCACCCTTTAATGAGAATGGAAATAATTTAAGGATATAATAGTAGCGAGTTTTCTCATCATTAGTGAACAGGGTAGCTATATCATTTAATTTAGCAAGATGTGCCACAACAGTTTCAGATTCATAGTCATAGAAAGGATCAGATTCAACCAAAGTACTTAACTCAGGATCGACAGAGAAATCATAATCCTTATCAGTAATAAAGATAGGTGAAGTGGCATAAGAAGGGTCATATTTCATTCTAGCATTCAGAGTTTTTTTCTTTAAGCTTAGCTAATAATTTCTTGAGGTCACTTCTATCATTACAAGCAAGAAAGTCTCTAGCAGTTTCTTCATCCATAACATAACCCTCAGGAACAACAGGCAATTCATTTCTAGGGGGGGATCTTCATCATCACTTTCAATATTATCAGTTTCAATAATTTCATTCTCTCTAGCCCTAGCAAGTTGTTCATCAAGAAATTCACCAAGTGGCATAGTATTATCAAGCATAGAAGTAGTTTCATCATAAGTATCGTGCATAGCAAAAGTGGCATCATCAATAACATGCAACATATCAGAATTAATAGCAGAAGCAGGTTTAGGTGTCGCAAGCTTACTCAAAACAGAAGGTGAATCAAGTGCAGAGCTAGATGGAAGTTCCTTACCTTCCCTCGTAGTTGAGGGAAAAATCTTGGTTGTTTGATCTTTCAAGTTCTTCATAATGATAAGCAGATATAAATCCCAAGTGACTCAAAGAATAGATCTATGCTCCCCGGCAACGGCGCCAAAAAATGTTCTTGATAACCCACAAGTATAGGGGATCGCAACAGTTTTTGAGGGTAGAGTATTCAACCCAAATTTATTGATTCGACACAAGGGGAGCCAAAGAATATTCTCAAGTATTAGCAGCTGAGTTGTCAATTCAATCACACATGGAAATTTAATATCTGCAAAAAGGTATTTAGTAGCAAAGTAATATGATAGTAGTGGTAACAATAGCAAAAGTAATATTTTTGGGTTTTATAGTGATTGTAACAGTAGTAGCGGAAAAGTAAATAAGCGAAGAACAATATATGAAAGCTCGTAGGCAATGGATTGGTGATAGAGAATTATGCCGGATGTGATCAATCATGTAACAATCATAACATAGGGTGACACAGAACTAGCTCCAGTTCATCAATGTAATGTAGGCATGTATTCCGAATATAGTCATATGTGCTTATGGAAAAGAACTTGCATGACATCTTTTGTCCTACCCTCCCGTGGCAGCGGGGTCCTATTGGAAACTAAGGGATATTAAGGCCTCCTTTTAATAGAGTACCGGACCAAAGCATTAACACATAGTGAATACATGAACTCCTCAAACTACAGTCATCACCGGTAAGTATCCCGATTATTGTCACTTCGGGGTTAACGGATCATAACACAAAATAGGTGACTATAGACTTGCAAGATAGGATCAAGAACTCTCATATATTGATGAAAACATAATAGGTTCAGATCTGAAATCCTGGCACTAAGGCCCTAGTGACAAGCATTAAGCATAGCAAAGTCATAGCAACATCAATCTCAGAACATAGTGGATACTAGGGATCAAACCCTAACAAAACTAACTCGATTACATGATAAATCCCATCCAACCCATCACCGTCCAGCAAGCCTACGATGGAATTACTCACGCATGGCAGTGACCATCATGAAATTGGTGACGGAGGAAGGTTGATGATGACGATGGCGACGGATTCCCCTCTCCGGAGCCCCGAACGGACTCCAGATCAGCCCTCCCAAGAGAGTTTAGGGCTTGGCGGCGGCTCCGTATCGTAAAACGCGATGAATCCGTCTCTCTGATTTTTTCTCCTCGAAAGTGAATATATGGAGTCAGGGTTGAGGTCGGTGGAGCATTAGGGGGCCCACGAGGCAGGGGGCGTGCCCCCCACCCTCATGGACAGGGTGTGGGCCCCCTGACATGGATCTTTCTTCCAGTATTTTTTATATATTCGAAAATAATTCTCCGTTGATTTTCAGGTCATTCCGAGAACTTTTATTTCTGCACAAAAATAACACCATGCCAATTCTGTTGAAAACAGCGTCAGTTCGGGTTATTTCCATTCAAATCATGCAAGTTAGAGTCCAAAACAAGGGCAAAAGTGTTTGGAAAAGTAGATACGACGGAGACGTATCAGTCATCAAGAATATTTTCTAACCTAGACAAGTTGTCTGCTACGGGGTTCTCAGCTCCCTTTCTATCAATAATATGTAAATCAAAATCTTGTACCAAGAGAACCCACCTAATGAGTCTAGGTTTAGCCTCTTTCTTTTCCATAAGATATTTAATAGCAACATGATCCGTGTGAACAGTTACTTTATAATCAACAATATAAGATCTGAATATATGACAAGCAAACAAATTATTTTTCAGTAGTAGCATAATTTCTTTGAGCATTGGCTAGAGTTTTACTAGCATAATGGATTAAATTCAATTTCTTATCAACTCTTTGCCCTTGAATAGCACCAACAGCATAATCACTAGCATCTTGATGTCTACTACACAACTTGTTCTTGTAGACAATTGTTGGGCCTCCAGGCACAGAGTTTTGTAGGACAGTAGCAAATTTGCTTCAAGTGGAGGACCTAAGATTTATCAATCCGTGGGAAGCGTAGGATGAAGATGGTCTCTCTCAGACAACCCTGCAACCAAAGCGTAGTTATGAGAAGTAGTTGGTGAGGTAGGAACCTATTATTCTTTTATCAACCCCGGGAATATACGTTATGCTCATACTACTTTGCTATGCTTGTAGACATGGATTGGTATGTGAGATTCATGAAAGTGGCGAGAGTGATATTAACTAAGGGTAACTTTAAGGTGGCAACAATAACACACATCTAGGTGGAATGGTTGGGGCACCCTGGAGAACCCAGTGGTTTGCCCGGGCACCTGGAGAACCCAGTGCTTGACCAAGGGGATCCCGGAGTACCCGTGTGATCACCGTATGGAATGCCCCCAGGCTCAAAGGGATCATAAGATTATTCATGCTAGAAACTTCTATGTGCAGCCATAAGCCATTATGGGCTTTGGCATAGTTGAGTATGTTGTGCGACCTCTTTCAGTGGTAGGCTAGCAGATGTAGGGGGAAGTAGGTGGTACTGTCCACCCAGAGTAAAGAGTTAATGCTTCGGAAAGACTGTGTCTCGATCATCCGTTTCTCAAACATCATGTAGTGCGAGAAATACAATGGAGGAGATCGAGTCTTGTGGGGGGAAAGTGCGCAAACCTCTGCAAAGTGTATAAACTAATCATGATTAGCCATTTCCTCGGTTATGGACATCTTGAGTATCTGGTATTTGAATTATTGGTTGATCTCATCACTCTATTTAATGAAATTATTGGGTTATTAATGATTTTTGGGATTGAGTTGGGGTTACCTTCTCAATATGGGTAATTTAATTTAGTAGTAAATAAAAATTTATTCCTCTGTTGTAGGGAAAAATTAGCTTTATGAAAATGTTAAACTTAGAGCCTCCACCAGCCAAATATGCATGTAGTGATAGCCATTATTCGGCATTGCTTTACAGTGTGAAATTGCCAATACATTCAATGTACTAACCTACATGGCTGCAACGTCTCATGTTGCAGGAAATCTTACGATGAGTAAGTGTTACGTTAGGGTTACGATGTCTACACTCAACTTTGCCATTGGTGTTGTTGGGAACTCCACAACTTTGATATTACTTTCGATATATGGATTGAGGTAATTGTATTTACATTACTTTATACATGTGATTTACCTCTGTTATAAATCCTCGAGTACTGTGTGTGTCAGCATACCAATCTAGGGATGAAACTTCAGCACAGAGACTTTATCCATTTGGGTCGGGTCCCTATAAGATGGTATCAGAGCACATGTTGACTGTAGGACATGACCCCTAGAAACTAGAAAGCCCATAGGAAAGATTTTCTCTAAAACTTTATTTTCAAAAAGATCTTTTACGTCTCTTCTTTTTTGAGCTTTATCAAATATTCTCTTTTAGTTAGACTATACCCCTTTTCCCCTTTTGACCACACGAAGATTCGACTGATGAGACCACTCCAAGAAGTACAAGATATCGGACAACTAAGATCACTTCAGAATGAAGAAGCTTTTACCGTGCATTATAATAATGGAAACTACAACGGTTGAAGACTCCAAAGACTAGGAGAAATTAAAGGCTCTGAAGAATTTCCAGATTTGTATGACCTAGGAAGGCTACCCTTATGGAACTCGTCAGACTATTGAAGCTGTCAATACCCGAGATCAAGGTGTGTCGGAGAAAGACCTGAACATGGAGCGTTAAAACTCAAAGTTTTGTCAAGAAAACCCTAAGGCAGGAGATATCAACTATGGAATGATAGCCCATGGCAATGACATGGGCATAAACACGACTATCCATGATGTTATCGCCCGCTTATGCTATTGTCACCGTGCTGAGTTAAGCATGCATTTCTTCAGAAGGATTGGATGACAAAAGGGCTAATGGAGCACCTATGAGCAAAAGATGAAGTTTTAACCTTAGCTGGTGTATCGCTAGGATCGGGAGTATTACATCTAAAAAATTAAGATGGACCTTCTGGAAGCCATATTTGACAAGGAATCATTTCATGAAGAACTCAGGACCCAGAAGCTGAAAGTAGCCAAGCTGGAGGAGGAAAACCTCGAGATACCAGAGATTCGTTGGGAACTGAAAGATAGGAGGACCATGGTTCATGTCAAGGATGTTGAAACCCAGAAGTTTGGAACGCAACTCTAGAATATTAAAGCACGACCTGGCAGAAGAACTTGAGAGGATCAGCAAGCACGATCAGAAGAAGAGCAAACCCCTGTAATGTACTTACGTTAGATGTGATGATTGTGAGCTGTCATTTGTTTGATGTTTTTCCAAGAGCCACAAAATAAAATATGTCTCTTCAAAACTATTGTTTGTATTGTGTGTATCCCTCTCTCTCTCTCTTATCTCACCCCCAAACCCATGGAACCTATAGAGGATGAATGGAAGTGAACTCATATTTTCTGGACCGATGACTCAACTGGAGACGGACCAATGGATTCAGAACATGGAAGATCACATGAAGAATAACACTATAGCTGGAAAGAATATGGCTCGGCATGCTCTTCAGTTCTTTGAAAGAGGTGCTGCTACTTGGTGGAGGATGCACCAAAACATCAATGGATGGCAAGGAGTAACCACTTGGAAAGAATTTAAATTGACTCTGCAAAGGTCTCGGCTTGTGAAGCCTTATGGAGATGATATGAAGAAACCTTGTGCACGCAAGATCTGTGGAGAAATAGGACACAACCATAAAGGACATACGGATGAATGCCCTCATTGTGAAGAAAGTCACCCAGCTAGAAAATGCCCAACTAGGCAGATTACTTGTTTCTTGTGTGAAGGGACTACCCACTACCCTGCTCAGTGTCACATTTACCCCATAGTACAACGAACTATCCAGCAGAAGAAAGAAGTAATTAAAGGAGCCCTCATGGAAATTTTAGAAGAACATGTGATGAAGGAAGAGGTGGAGGACACACCCAAAGAAGACCCAATTAAACCCTGCACCAAGTCATGCTATTCATGTGGAGAAGAAGGACACATCTCCCAGAATTGTCAGAATGGGGATCTAGTAGAATTCCCGACAAAGGAAGTAGAGTATGACCCACAAGAGATAGAAGACCTGATTAGAATAGAAAAGTCCAGGAAAGGAAATAGATTGGATTCCAGGAACAACCCAATTTCTACAAAGAAGGACCTGAGTCATATCACATGTTTCAGGTGCAAAGATTCAGGGCACTACTTCAGCAGTTGCCCAAAAAGTAAGCCGAGGACCCAAGGACGCTATTTAACCCCAAGGAAACCTCGAGACTTGTCAGAAGTAATATGTTTCCGCTGTAATGGAGCAGGGCACTTTGCTAGAGATTGTCCCAATGGGGATATTCGTGTGGAATAGTTAAGTCTGTGAGAAAGATAGTAGTAGTCGTGGGAACATTTCTTTTTGTATTCAGGTGTTGAGTTGAGGCATGTAATGAGAAATGCGGAAGATTGTAGTAATTTGAGAATCAATAAAGTTAGCATCGTTGGTACGGATTTGGATTTTATGAGTTGTTACTCTATGGAGAAAGATTTTGACCATTTTCGAGGATATGAGAAATATGGTCTATGGAAGAATTTTTGCAATTCAAGGGTGGTAGTACCCTGTGAGGAACCTTGACCCATGGAAAAGATAATGATATTCCATGGAGTGGACTTCAGACAAAAATAAGTATGAGTTTTAACTCGTTATGTGGGATACCCCAAGTATATGAAGAGATGAAGTACTATTGTATATAAAGGAGGTATAATGTTGGTGATATAGAGCAATTTTAACTCCATGATGAGTCTGAGTAATCACATTTTAGTTTGGTACAAATAGATGGAAGGGAGATAGTACAATTGGATGGATTTAAGAATGCTAGGAAGCTGGATGTTGGAATAATGATCAGTTGCCCCGATGATGAGTTCAAGGTTTACAAGTGATGAGATGGGCCATAACCCAGAGGCCCCAGGACCTGCCAAGAAGCAAGCACACTCTTGCTGAAGGAAAAACCCTGGAAGAAGTTATGACTTTGTCAATAGATGATCTTATAGGAGTAAAGCAAAACCCGAGAGCTGTGAAGGAACGATAGATGTTTGTTTGGCTTGCAGAATCAATGGATTTTTCCGAACTTAGTTCGTCGACAAGAGAAATTCTGCAATACTTGGGAGGATGACCGAGTGTTAGAATGCGAGATTCACTAAACCATGTACAAGGTAATGATTTGGGTACGGGATGGGTTGATCACCATACCAGTTACTCTTATTATTTGCCTCTGCTATATGGGATGGTAAATCTGAGTGACTTACCTATAGTAGAGAGACGATGATCAAAACCTTGTTTGGACCTTAGAATGGTATGACAATTTTTCCCCTTGTACCAGGCAGCTGTTGCTAATTGTAGGTCATACGGTGAGAATAAAGCCCAGACCCGTTTTCTGCCGGGACCCAGTCAAATTGTTTGATGACCACCATGAGATATCAATAGTTGTTTAGTATTGGCGCCAGACCCGCCAGCTAAGAAGACCCAGTCACAGGAGGACTGTACCAAGATAAAAGCACAGAAGAATTGAGGAAAAGGTTATGCCACTACCGAAAGAGCCAGAGTTGGAATTTTCCCGAGAAGCTGTGAAGATCGTCACTGTTAACAATATGGATGAAGTATATGAGTTTTGATGGAAGCATAACCATGATTCTACGGGTGGTAGCACCCTAGACCCCTGTGACGATCGATAGATTTTGAGAAGACCCCCGAACCTAACATATTTCTTGCTAGCCTCTCCGAATCTCAAGGGCGAGATCCATTTTAAGGGTCGTAGGTTTGTAACATCCCAAAATTCTAAATTTTGGAATGTTATATTAATAAATAGTTTTGATTGATTGTTTAATTGTGGTGTGGTTTTTTGTGTGAAATTGAGTGAAATTAGAAAAATTTTGAAAGTTGAATGAGAGGTAATAAAAGGACTTTCCCAAACTTTCACCTTGCATTTATAATCTCCATGAATTCAAATTCTTTTCATCACAAAACCCTAGAGCGAAGATGACATGACTTCTTCCATTTAAAATGAAAAGGGTTTTGAAAATATTTGAATCTCATTTGGAATTATTTCAAATTCAAAAACTTTATGCACCTCAATGATTTTCAAGAGAGAAGACAAAATGACTTCTTCAAAACATATGAAATACGAGTTGGAAGTCCCTTTGAAGGTATTTTGGAAATCATTTTTCAATTTGGAGTTATTTGGTTTTTATTCAAATTATTTTTCTCCAAAAATAAAATATATGGAAATTAGGGTAAAATGATTCCCAACAACAGAAAAATAGAGAGGAATAATTTTGAAATCATTTTGGTATTTTAAAATATTTTTATTTGGTTTTTAAATAAAGTAGTGGCACTATTTGATTTATTTGATTTTTTGTGGATTTTATTGGATGTTAGAATAATTTTCATGTGATAGAAAATCTTTTTCTGAAAATTTTGATATATTATATGCCTATAGTATATTTTTATTTTATTTGGTTTTATTTTTTATTTTCTATAAAAAATATTTAAAAAATTCTCTTCCGCCGACTAGGCCGACCCAGCTCCAGCCAGGCCCAGCCCAGTCGTGCCGCTCACCCCCGACCTCGGACTCCCGAGCACGCACGCACCGCCGCCGCCGTGCCCGATCCGGCTTCCGCCACCGCCTCGCCGTTGCCCCTTCCCCACGCCTCGCGCCTCCTCTCCCTCCTTAAAAAAGCGCATCCCGGACCCCCTCTCTCTCCTCCCTGCATCTCGCCGCCGCTGCAGTTGCTCGTCGCCGTTTCTACCTGACCGCGCCGCCGCCCCGAAGCCACTGTCACACGTCGCTCTCGCCTCCGCCCGCACGCCCCGCCACCCCGCCGCCGTCGCCAAGCCCGCCGCCGCGCCGGAGTCCGCCGTCACCGCCTGGACTCGCCGGATCCGCCGCCTGACCCGTCGGTTTTCCCCGGTCCGGTACGAACCACCAGTTTTTCCGGTTTATTCGTTTTAGTTCATTTTTTTTAAAACCTAGATCGGTTTTTTTAGAAAGCCTAGATCTGTTCTTTTTGGTTTAGTTATATAGTGAACGTCCGTTGTTTAGTTTCAGAAAAACAAATGTTATATTTAGTCCTTTTCTTTTCTGATAGTTTTAGTTAGGGACCTATCCGTGATTATTTATTTTGCAGTTTAGCCCCTAGACTTCGATCTAGCACTACTTTTTGCTCGTTGGTCCAAATCCAACAAAACCAACGCCCACTTCTTCGTTATGATCTCCTCTATCCAAATAACCAACTTAAACATATTTTTGAAAGTTTAAAACCTGATTTCAAATAGATTTGAAATTAAACTTCTTTTGTTCATAACTCAAGTTTTATAACTCCAATTTAGTTGATTCTTTTTGCAAATCGAAACTCTTGACCTAAACTTTCTAATAAGACCAAATCCACCCAATTTTGGTACTGTTAGAAATTGTTTTCTGTTGCAAGGGTTAATTGCTTGTTTTCAAAGTTTTCCGAGATCTTTTCTTTGATTCTTTTGCATGAGTGCTTATGTATGCAATTACTTGCTCACGATAGATTGACCGGAGTGTGACGAGTAGAACTATCAGTAGTTATGAGTGTGAATCATCTTCATCAACTATACAAGGCAAGTTCACACTTTGATCATATCCCTTTATTACCCAGTTTTTATGCATTAGTTTCAACCCTCAAACATTGCATGAGTAGGATTGAGAACATGTGGTTATGAGAAGTCGTTGCTGAGTTAGGAACCTATTATCCTTTTATCAACCCCAGGAATATACCCTATGCTCATACTACTTTTCTATGCTCATAGACGTGGATTGGTATATGAGATTCATGAAAGTGGCGAGAGTGATATTAACTAAGGGTAACTTTAAGGTGCCAACAATAACACACATCTGGGTGGAATGGTTGGGGCACCCTGGAGAACCCAGTGGTTTGCCCGGGCACCTGGAGAACCCAGTGCTTGCCTAAGGGGATCCCGGAGTACCCGTGTCATCACCCTATGGAATGCCACCTAGGCTCAAAGGGATCATAAGATTATTCATGCTAGAAACTTCCGTGTGCAGCCACAAGCCATTATGGGCTCTGGCATTATTGACTATGTTGTGTGACCTCTTTTAGTGCTAGGCTAGCAGATGTAGGGGGAAGTAGGTGGCACTGTCTACCCAGAGTAAAGAGTTAATGCTTCGGAAAGACTGTGTCTCGATCATCCATTTCTCAAACATCATATAGTGCGAGAAATTCAACAGAGGAGATCGAGTCTTGTGGGGAAAAGTGCGCAAACCTCTGCAGAGTGTATAAACTAATCATGATTAGTCGTGTCCCCTGTTATGGACATCTTGAGTATCTGGTATTTGAATTATTGGTTGATGTCATCACTCTATTCAATGAAGTTATTGGGTTATTAATGATTTTTTGGATTGAGTTGGGGTTACCTTCTCAATATGGGTAATTTAATTTAGTATTAAATAAAAATTTATTCCTTTGTTATAGAGAAAAATTAGCTTTATGCAAACTTAGAGCCTCCACCAGCCAAATATGCATGTAGTGATAGCCATTATTCAGCATTGCTCTACAGTGTGAAATTGCCAGTACATTCAATGTACTGACCTACATGGATGCAATGTCTCATGTTGCAGGAAATCTTACGACGGGTAAGTGTTACGTTAGTGTTAAGATGTCTACACTCAACTTTGCCGTTGGTGTTGTTGGGAACTCCAGAACTTCGATGTTACTTCCGCTATATGGATTGAGGTAATAGTATTTGTGTTACTTTATACATGTGATTTACCTCTGTTATAAATCCTCGAGTACTATGTGTGTCAGCATACTGATCCAGGGATGAAACTTAAGCACAAAGACTTGATCCATTTGGGTCGGGTCGTTACAACTTTAGTCCTTTTTCTTTTTCTTTTTGTGTTTCATTTTTCTCTCTGTTTTGCATTTAATGAATTATTATTTTTTAACTTAAAATTTGTCACATAATACTTGGTGATATTTTGAAATAGCCCACAAAGTTTTATTTTATTTTGAAATATTAAAATATTTATTTATTTGAGATGGCCATTTAGTTGTTGTTGATCCACTTAAATATTTCCAGGGGCATTTTGGGAATCCAAATGATGTTGGTTTCATCATACAATTACATAGGGAATATCTGCAACACCACCAACATTTTTTTTACTATTTTAAGAAATATTATTTAGACTTGCAATTAGAATTTGACTTTGAGTTTTGATCAAGTGGCAATTAAGCTTAGCAAAAGGGATGACATTGCATCATTATCATGAGATCGCTGTAGCTTAACAATAGGGGTGTTACATGGAGGGGGAAGCTATTATCCTACAAACCTAGGGTAGTCCTAATTAAGTCATGTTTAGCCTGCTTCCCTATATACTTGTTATATTTCTTTAAATTCCCTAAGTGAGCTTTAGATATCATCAACTACCAAATGTTTAATTATCTATGGAATGATTTTGAGGGACATAGTGTGATGCCCCCAATTCAATCATACACTAATCATACACGCAAACATGTACGATCAAGATTAGGGACTCACGGGAAGATATCACAACACAGCTCTAAACACAAATTAAGTCATACAAGCTTCATATTACAAGCCAGGGGCCTCAAGGGATCAAATACAAATGCTCGATCACAAACGAGTCAGTGGAAGCAACAATATCTGAGTACAGACATAAGTTAAACAAGTTGCCATAAGATGGCTAGCACAAACATGGATACACATCGAAGAGGGATAGGCCTCCTGCATGGGATCCTCCTAAACTACTCCTAGTCGTCAGCGGCCTCCAAGGAACCCTTGGGGTAGTAGTAGTAGTAGTAGTAGTAGTAGTAGTAGTAGTAGTAGTAGTAGTAGTAGTCAGCGGCGGTGGTGGCAGCTGGCTCCAGGGCTCCGACATCTGATCATAGCAACCGGGTATAATGGGGAAAGAGGGAGCAAAGCAACTGTGAGTACTCATCCAAAGTACTCACAAGACTGACATCAGATCTATACTACATATGCATCGGTATCAATGGAAGGGGTAGTATATGTGGACTAACCTGCAGAATGCCAGAATAAGAGGGGGAGAAGCTAGTTCTATCAAAGACTACGCTTCTGACAGCCTCCATCTTGAAGCATGTAGAAGAGAGTAGCAAGTATAGTATCAAGTGTTACCGCATAGCATAGCATAATCCTACCCGATGATCCTCTCCTCGACACCATGCGAGAGAGCAATCATCGGGTTGTATATAGCACATAACTGGGTGTGTTTTATTAAGTATCCGGTTTTAGTTGTAAGAGGTCCAAATACAACTCCAAGCGTCTTGTTGTCGTTGACACGGCTATTCGAATAGATAAACTTCCCTACAAGGGTGCACCACATTCCCCGACACGCTCGATCACTCTGGCCAGACACACTTTCCTGGGTCATGCCCGGCCTCAGATGATCAACACGTCGCAACCCTACCTAAGCTCAACGGAGAGGCTAGCACGCCGGTCTACATCCTAAGCATGCAGGGTCTTGGTCACATCGCCCTTTGCACTCATGCACGTTGCGAGGGAGGCCAAGATCAGTCCTGGCAACCTGCACTACAAGGTAGTTGCTTTACGCAGACCACCTGGGCGCACGCTGCTCAGTCGCTAACGTCTGGAAAGCTTTGATAGATACTACGATGTCGGTTGCCCATATATCTTCCCACGTGGAGGTTAGTGCGTATATGGCCAACGACCAACTCGGATCAAATATCCAAACTCGTTAGGCATGTTATTATGAAATGACCACAGACAACAACTAGGGACCATGCCCACCTCTCTCCTGGATGGTCTCAACCTGCCATGTCACTTTGCCACAAAGATCCACTCAGAGGGCCGTCGAGAAACATGTCATTTCCGCCCCCAGTCCGTCAATCACTCATGGGTACTCTACGAGTGGACCCGACTTTCGTCACCACATTGTATCAAATATAGTATGTATGTAGGTATATACCCGTGATCAACACACGACGTGATCACGGCCTGATAGTATAGCATGGCAGACGGACAATAATGTAGGGCCACTGATGGTAACTAGCATCCTATACTAAGCATTTAGGATTGCAGGTAAAGTATCAACAAGGACAGGCTATGCAGCAGAATAGGTTCATCCGAAAGAAGTAACAACTACACTACTCTAATGCAAGCAATAGAGAGAAGAAGTAGGCGGTATCGGAGTGATCAAGGAGGTTTTGCTTGCCTGGAAGCTATGTCGAGAAGGAGGAGTTGTCAACACCATAGTCGTACTGAGTAGCAGCAGCATCAATCTCAATGTCTATCAGAGAGAAGAGGGGGAAGAAACAATAAATACAATGCAAACAGATGCATGACATGGCAATAAGCGGTGTTAGGTGTGACCAAATGCAGTACTACGCGATACTGGCAAAGGGGAAAAACATCCCCGGTGTTAGGCATTTTAAGACAGATAACGGAGGGGATGGTTCCATGTTCGCTATGCCAGGGGCATGTGACAGACGAACGGAAGGCATATTCGAAATCGTCATATTTTTCTAAGCAACTTTCATGTACAAATTATTTTCATCCGAGCTACGAATTATTTTATATTAATTTTCAAAGTTTTAAATGATTTTCTAATTTCTGGATTTGATTTAATTCGAAATTAAATTAATATTTAAATGCTATGGGTACACAGAAATGGTACCCAGTTATTTGCATCAGAGGCTAACAGTGGGCCAGTAGGGGTGCTGAGTCAGTAGTTGACCTGTCAATGCTGAGTGGTCAACTAGGTCAAGGGGGACCCACAAGTCAGTGACTAGGTCTAGGCCAGTCAGGAGTTGACTGGGTCAACTGGGTTTACTATGTAGTGGGACCCAGGTTTCATCGACTCCTACTGTTTCACAGATTTCGTTTCATCTAATTTAGTTAATTAGAGTGAAGGGGCCCAGAGGTCAGTGGTAGTTAGTGGGGACGGTTAGTGCTAAGCAGGGATTAGTGCGCTAATCTAATCACTTGTGAAGGAGGGCCCACATGTCGGTGACAGCGGCCGGTTCAAACACAGTGGCGCGCCGGCGTTGCTCCGGCGACCACCCGACGCGGCGAGGTGACGCGGAAACGGCGCACAGGCCACGGATGGGCGCGCGGAGGGGCTTGCTGGAACCCCCATGGTGCGGCGCATCCAACAGTGGTGGTGGGAGGTGCTGGGTGATAATCCCCAAGTGCAAGGAATCACCATAGAAATTTCCAAAGGTGGAAGTGATAAGTATAGAGTGTCGAACCCACAAGGAGCTAAAGGTAATATCAATATTCTTTCAAGTCCTATCTGCCACTGATACAACTCTACGTACACCGAACGTTTGCTTCCATCTAGAAACAAGAAATAAAACTGCATTTTAGGTATGAAGAGGATAACTTTCCATGATATCAGAGAAATATAAAAGCACGTGATGTTAACATAAAGTTATAATATATTACTACATATTATAAATAGCGAGTGTGGAATAATGATGGATGAATTATCCTAGGCAATTGTTAACAAGATCAGTGGTCGTTATTGCAATTTTATATGAGGGAGAGGCATAAGCTAACATACTTTCTCTCCTTAGATCATATGCACTTATGATTGGAACTCTAGCAAGCATCCGCCCTAGGGGGGTGGGCACGCCCTCCACCCTTGCCGCTTCCTCGTGAAGCTTCTGGTCCAACTCTTCTGCTTTGGGGTTCTTTTTTGATCCATAAAAAAATCACCGTAAATATTCATCGTATTTCGAGAACTTTTATTTCTGCACAAAAAACGACACCATGGTAGTTCTGCTGAAAACAACGTCAGTCCGGGTTAGTTCTAATCAAATTGTACCAAAACCATATAAAATTGTTGTAAACATGGCATGAATACTTCATAAATTATAGATATGTTGGAGACATATCATCATCCCCAAGCTTAATTCCTGCTCGTCCTCGAGTAGGTAAATGATAAAAGAAATAATTTATGAAGTGTGAATGCTAGCATAGTGCATAAATTTGATCAATGATAGTTCCAAACACTTTTTATAGCATTATCATTTATCATAAACAGTAGATCATCTCATAAAACTTCTCATGATCAAGTAGCAAGCTATTCACGTGTTAAAGTATGGACCATAATGTTTCTTGAGAACTAACAAACCATGTTCTTGGTCACCAAACAATTTCCATTCATCTTATTTTCAGGAAAGGCCTATGTAAGAGCTCTGATTTAGCAAATCCCACATACTCAACTATCATATAGTCTTCCATGATTGCTAACACTCGAAGCATATTTTTAGAACAAATAACATCTGTTGAACACAGAGAAAGATAGGGGCTTAATGTTTCACCTCCCAACTTATTTATCATATAGATAATTGTCAACAATAATAATCCATGATCAAATATATTTGAATGGCCATATATGCTTGGATCTTTCCCCACCACATGATGCTTGCCAACTAAATAATAATTGAGGTTGAACTAAGAAGGAATACTATTGACTCTTGCATAAAAGAAAATTCATAAAAGTAAAACATAGGTCCTTCACAGAGGGAAATAGAGGTTGTCATGTGCTTTTTAATTTTGGATGTGCAAACCCTTAATGCAAAGGAACATCACATTGTATTGCCCTTTATGATAGCAACCTTTATTATGCAGTCTGTCGCTTTTATTTCTTTGCCATCACAAGTTCGTACAATGCTTATTTTCCCTTACAATCAAAGATCATACATATTTTGGAGCAATTTTTTATTGCTTTTGCACTGATGACAACTTACTTGAAGGATCTTATTCAATCCATAGGTAGATATGGTGGACACTCATGGCATGAAACGGGGTTTAAGGGTTTTGGATGCACAAGTAGTATCTCTACTTCATACAAAATTTTGGCTAGAAAAAGATCCTAAGCAAGCACCGCATGTTAGAGGATCCATAACAATATAACTTCTATACAAATATACCCAAACATACACTAGTACGCATCGGTCCTAAACAAACGGTTTTTAAACCCTTTCCGCGACGGCATTCGGAACCATCGCCAAGTGAGTGTGGGCGATAGGGGGGTCCTTCCCACACGACCTAGAAACCGTTGGGGATATGCCCTCCTGGCACACACACTAGGCAAAATGAGGTCGGGGGCAACCGGCGAGCACTCAAATACAGAAATACGTATAGTAGTGCTCAAAAAATACAATTATATAGGTGAAATCATTTCCAGTCGTAAGTACATCCCACACAGTTAGTCACCAATAAACCTTTCCGTTCGTATATACATCCCACACAGTCACTACAAGGAAAACATTTGTGCAAGGTGGCGTAATGCAAACAGTTTTGAAGAGAATGTCGTGTGTGATTGTTCATTGATCCAACACGGTTTATTCCGAGAAACTGTTTGTGTTGCCTGAGGTCATCGCCCACGGTGTTTTCTCATTAACCGTTTGCAATAGGAAAACCCAATTAGCAAGCTAATTGGCCAATTAGAGGGCTAATTGCCCTATTATTAATAATACATTTACTAATCTAATTGACATTTATATTAAGCACATAATATATTCCATTTCCATATTAAGGAATCAGGATTTCATAATTGAAATATATCGGAGTACAACATGATATAGCTTCAGCACTTAGCTACCCCATTACACAACTACACCAGCTTCAAGTTTCACATGCAGCATCTAGAACCTTTCGAAATTAGCATCATAGATGGTACATAGAGAGATGCATCTCATCTGGAAAACTGCTGAAGCGGAATGCGAATATTGACCCTTCATTCATGTTGAAGGTCTTTGCAACTTTAGGCCAGTGCCTCTGGATGGTTGACCGCCCATCCTTTGACCTCTTCGGGAACACTTCAATATTGAACCGTGGGTGTTGTATGAAAACTTTCCTCGCCTCCTGACCACAGAGGTGGTTTGAGAGGTAATCATCAGTGAACATTGAAAACAAGTATGTGCATAAATATCTTCCCTATGTTGGAAACGGGGCAAAGGAATAAAAAAAGGCAAGGTATAATAGTTAGTACCATCTTGTAAACCTCAGTGCTTCTCATTGTTTCCCTACAACACATAGAAGGTAGTTAGTCATCAGGCTAAGTAAGGGTTCGCATGCTATCAATAAAATATGTTGATGAAAAATAAGCACATTGCAGATTCATCAGATTAATTCAAGCGACATGGAAAACCCATTTATCCAAACCAAGCATGATTAAGAACTAGCAAATATAGCACTTGTAGATGTTTCTCATGTAAATTTGATTTGTTTCTGACATGGAATACAATAACAGAATGCAGCCACAGCATTTGAACATCGCATTGCAGAATTGAACCAAGCAGTTAACTAAACACCACAACAAATGAACCAAATGTTAACTAAGCACCACATTGCACAATATAACATACTCCTAATAGAAGATCAGATAGTTAACCAAACCAAGCATGCTTAACAACTTGGAAATATAGCAATTGTATTTGTTTCTCATGTATTTAGTATAGCCAAATTCGATTTATTCCTCACATGATATACAATAACAGAATGCAGCCACAGCAATTGAACATCGCATTGTAGAATTGAACTAGACAGTTAACTAAACACCACAACAAATGAACCAAACGTTAACTGAGCACCACATTGCACAATATAACATACTCCTAATAGAAGATCAGACAGTTAACCAAACCAGGCATTCTTAGCAACTTGGAAATATTGCACCCTGAAGAATTGAATATCACATTTGCATAATTTAGCCAAGCAGTTAACTGAACACCACATTGCACGACATATAGAACATATACACTATAGCAGAAGATTGTATGGTAAAAGTAGATAGCCCAATTCACTAGAATTTGTTAAGGAAAGGTAGTAGCTAGCAAACTGAACATGGGTCATTATAGTGAGCTAATAAGACAAGCTACTCCTCATTGTCGAAGATATCGATGATGATTGGCTCCTTGGACATGGAAGAGGGTGAGGCCTCCGCATCATGGGTGCCCTCGTTGTAGTGGTGAGTTGCCAGAGCCGCTCCAGGCACCAACCTGCTGGCTCTTGAGATGAGGTAAGCACGTGCACATTGAGAAAACACCTCGTAGTCTTTGTCGAAGGCACCGATGGTTGCCTCGAGAAAACACCATGAACTTTCGTTTAAAGCAGCCAACCGCGTCGTGCCATCAGCGCGCGAGGCGTCAACGGTGGCCTGGACGGTGAGGTGCTCCTCCAAGATCTGGGGGTCGGCACGAATGGCAGCCATCGCGACCTCATCCGCGCGTGCGGCCGTGATTTGCTTCTCTGCTACCAAATGCTCCTTGAGGTCCTGGCTATACTGCGTGCACCATGGCTTAGGCCGGAGCTTATTTGGTGGAGGGGTCGGTGATTTGGGTGGAAGATGTCGTGCTCGCGCCAGCGGTCGGGGCATGTGGGATGTGGAAGGAGGAGGAGGATGGGGGTCGGGTGTGGATTACCTGCCTGGATAGGCGAGGTCGAGCAGCATGAAGGAGGGTCGCTGGCGAGGAGGCGGCAGTGCTGCAAGCAAGGAGTGAAGGTTTCAACTTGGAAAGGAAGGCGGAAACAGGGGAAATGTGGCTTTTGGTAAGGGGGAGGGGGCAGGGTGGTTGATATTCCCGCGGAAGCCGAAAATTTGGAATCGCTTCAGCCAAAAAACTGGCGCGTAAAGTGTCATCAGACAAGGTCCCTTATTCAGCCACGGTCCGAAGATATTGTGTGCTGCATCTCACATGGTTGGTTATAATAAACTGTGTGGGATCTACTTGATTTTTCATCTTGATTTGAATTACATAATGGGGTCACAGCGGCCATGGACGGTGTTTGAATTGCTACACCTTTTTATCTGTAGTGATCATAAAAGAATTGGAATTATTCAGGGTTTGTTTGGACATTTTTATGCATTAAGTGAGTTTTTAATACATTTATGTGCATAATTCAAATTTGAACTACATGCACATGCTCCAGTGCATATAATTTGTTTGAAAAATCAAATATGTGTCCTTGGGTGCATGCTTAGGTCCCATGCAAGAAATGGGAATGAATTTCAAACACCAGGGCACCGTTGATTGCCGACAAAACATTGAGATGACTGGCTTTTAAATTCTAGTAAATCCAAAACTCGTCTGAAATTCATGAAACTTGGCATGCTATAATGGAGCGGCATCAACATGTCGTGGTAATGTTTTTGTCCCATTTGGGGTAGGTTTGGGTATATGCTTCTCACAAACCAAAGCTTCTCACAACAAGCATGATGGTTTCGGTAGAGAACGCCCCACCTTCGGGGACGAAATGATATCCATTGCCTTTTATTGCTTTCAAAAAATTTCTCGTGTCAACATAGAACAACAGGAGTGTTGTGTTATTTTTTGTGATTTTTCGGGGTTCATTTGGACATTTTTATGCATTAAGTGAGTTTTCAATGCATTTATGTGCATAATTCATAGTTGAAATACATGCACATGCTCGAGGGCATATAAATTGGTTGAAAAATCAAATATGTGTCCTTGGGTGCATGCTTAGGTCCCATGCAAGAAATGGGAATGAATTTCAAACACCAGTGCACCGTTCACTAGTAGAAAAGGACCTAATGTGAGACACATTAGTGCCGGTTTGATTTTAGCCCGGTACTAATGGTACCATTAGTGCCGGTTCGAACGGCTATGCATTAATGCCGGTTCGTGCCATGAACCGGTACTAAAGGGGTGATGGCAGGCTGGCGTCAGGCCGGGGCCCCACGATCACCTTTAGTACCGGTTCGTGTCACAAAACGGTACTAAAGGGCTAAGCTTTAGTACCGGTTTGTGCCACGAACCGGTACTAAAGGGGTCTGACCTATAGTACCGGTTTGTGACACAAACCGGCACTATAGGGCAATTTTCAAACTCTACCCCCCCCATGTGTCGCCATTTTAGTTCTGAAAAAATAAAAAAGAAAATGATAAAAACTTCAAAAAATAAAATCCTTCGAGAGGTAGTTATATTACTACATCTGCTAGTTAGGAAAATTTGAAAACTTAAATTTGGACATATTTTGCAAAAAGTGTAGGGAAAATGTAAAAGGGATATAACTTTTGCATACGATGTTGGAAAAAACATATAATATATCAAAAAATTCAGCACGAAAATCCGCATCCGATGGAGACGGCCTACGGCCTCTTTGCAATTTTTTAGAATCCTCAAATTCCAAAACAAAAAAAGATATGGTCGAATTTCAGTTTTTTTAAAAAAATTTGGTTAAATCTGGTCAAGCTACTTATTCAAGAAGTATTTATGTTACTACATAATTATTCAAGAATATTAGTGTTACTAAATAATTATTTCAATTTTTTAAATTTTGGTCAAATCTGGTCAAACTGTGGTCAAACTATGGTCAAACTTATTCAAGAAATATTAGTGTTACTAAATAATTACTGTTTTTTAGAATAATAGTTTCAAACTCAAACAGTGAAACGTGTGACCTAATGCTCAAGCTAAACTGCTGAGGGTTAATAGGATTGACAGCTTACATTTGTCAGGAAAACAACAAGTGCAGACTTGAAATGTAGGGGGAATAGAACTCTGAAGTTAAGCGTGCTCAGGCTGGGGGAGTGAGAGGATGGGTGACCGGCCGGGAAGTCAGGCGATTTGGAATGAGTGATCCACACTTGAGCAGTTAAGAGAGGTGATTAGAGACTAAATCATCAAATAATTCAGAAAAATTAAAAATCGAAAAAAAATCAAAAAAAAATCCAAAATTTTCAAAAAAAGACCTTTAGTACCGGTTGGTAACACCAACCGGTACTAAAGGTCCCCCATACCAGGGCGCGAGCTCATGCCACGTGGTGGCACTTTAGCGCCGGTTCGTGCCGAACCGGTACTAAAGGGGGGGCCTTTAGTGCCCACCCTTTAGTGCCGCTTATGGAATCGGCACTAAAGGCCCTTACGAACCGGCACTAAAGCTCCGTTTTCTACTAGTGTTTGATTGCCGGCAAAACATTGAGATGCCTGGTTTTTAAATTCTAGTAAATCCAAAACTCATCTGAAATTCATGAAACTTGGCATGCTATCATGGAGCGGCATCAACATGCCGTGGTAAATTTTTTGTCCCATTTGGGGCATGTTTGGGTATATGCTTCTCACAAATAGAGCTTCTCAGAACAAGCATGATGGTCTCGGTAGGGAACACCCCACCTTTGGGGACGAAACAATATACATTGCCTCTTATTGGTTTTAAAATTTTCCTCGTGTCAACATAGAACAACAGGAGTGTTGTGTTATTTTTTGTGATTTTTTGGAACTCTTTTGGACATTTTTATGCATTAAGTGAGTTTTTCAATGCATTTATGTGCATAATTCAAATTTGAACTACATGCACATGCTCCAGTGCATATAAATTGGTTGAAAAATCAAATATGTGTCCTTGGGTGCATGCTTAGGTCCCATGCAAGAAATGGGAATGAATTTCAAACACCAGGGCACTGTTGATTGTCGGCAAAACATTGAGATGCCTGGTTTTTAAATTCTAGTAAATCCAAAAACTCGTCTGAAATTCATGAAACTTGGCATGCTATCATGGAGCGGCGTCAACCTGCCGTGGTAAATTTTTTTGTCTCATTTGGGGCAGGTTTGGGTATATGCTTCTCATAAACGAGAGCTTCTCACAACAAGCATGATGGTTTCCGTAGGGAACGCCCCACCTTTGGGAACGAAATGATATCCATTGCCTCTTATGGCTTTCAAAAAATTTCTTGTGTCAACATAGAACAACAGGAGTGTTGTGTTATTTTTGTGATTTTTCGGGGTTCGTTTGGACATTTTTATGCATTAAGTGAGTTTTCCATGCATTTATGTGCATAATTCAAATTTTAACTACATGCACATGCTCCAGTGCATATAAATCAGTTGAAAATCAAATATGTGTCCTAGGGTGCATGGATAGGTCCCATGAAAGAAATGGGAATGAATTTCAAACAGGAGGGCACCGTTGATTGCCGGCAAAACATTGATATGCATGGTTTTTAAATTCTAGTAAATCCAAAACTCGTCTGAAATTCATGAAACTTGGCATGCTATCATGGAAGGGCACCCGACATGCTGTGGTATTTTTCGTGTCCATTTTGAGAGAAGGCGCACTCGAATAATGGCAGCCAACAAAGGCATTTTGAAAAAAATAGTTGCCACTTTAATATCTCAGACATTTCTATAATTCAAACAGTGTGTGTTTGGTTAACCATTCATGTGACGCCACATGTCTTGGTTTTAATGGCTATAGGAGGTGCCGTGTGGACAGGTGCTTGACTGAACGGGAGGCGTGCAAGCGCAATCCGGTGCGCAGGCTCACCGGGAAGCGTACATGCTGTTCAATGCAGGATCTGTGCATCTCTTCAACATAAACAGTTCAGATTACGGTATGCAAATTAAAGCCAGACTTCGGCGCTAAGCCAAGAGACACTGTGGTTTGTCAAAATATGCAGCTAAAAATCAATAGCACTATCTATTTTTTGCAACTAAAATTCAATAATTAAGCATAGATTTCATTCATACTACAGATTAAGCAGCCGTTCTCACCGGGAAGCGAGACAGCCTTGGACCGCCGCCCGCCTCACTCCCACTGGTCTATATTAATGGCGCTGCCGAGCGGCCACAGCCCCCCATCCTCGCCACACACACAATTTCTCTCTCTCCGCCCGCATCCTCGACGCTGCTCTGAGTCCTCAAAGCTGTCAGTGTACGAGGATGCCACCGAAGCTCCCCATCGGAGGGAGTGGCGACGCCGGGGCTACTGAAGCACCAGAGCACGGCGTGAATATGGAGACAGAGGTTTCCGTCCCCGCCGACGAGGTGGAGAACGAAGCTGCCAACAAGCAGAGGCGGGTCGAGAAAGAACCGCAAGCAATTCCAGCAGGCCTAGACTTCATCAACAATCTCCCCGATGATATGTTGATAGTCATCATATCCCTCCTCCCAATCAAATATCGGGTGAGGACAGTCGCCCTTTCCCGGCGGTGGCACACCCTATGGCTCTGCACCCATGTCGACCTCCTCGAAACCCACATGCTCTGCCATGGCTATCGCCAAAGCTTGGATGCATTCTTCCAGATCCTCGGCAGTCACGATGGCCCAATCAAAGGCCTTATCATAGGCAAGTTCTGTTCCAATGGCAAGGACCGAGCCAAGCTTGACGAGTGGTTCCGATCCCGCGCCATAGATCATCTCGAGAAGCTTAAGTTATAATGATGAGTGGTTCATGAACTGCCATCCCCCCTTAATGACGTGCCCGCTCTTTTTCTACCATGACTGAAGCACCTCGAGCTCGTCACTGTCCGCATCCCAAAGGATGACATGGAGCGCCTGCTCCGCGGCTGTACTGCACTCGAGTTCCTTCGTCTTCAGGCGATGAATTGGTCGAGTACCTTGCACATCACCTCCAGGACTCTACGGACTATTTATGTGTGTTGTTGGTGCTGCAACAGGAGAGCACAAAAGGTGGACCACAATATGGTCATCCAAGACACACCTTCACTTGAGAGATTACTTCTAGTTGATCAACAACGTCCAACAAGAATCAATGTCATTTCTGCGCCGAAATTGAAAGTGGTGGGCTACTCGTCTGTCATGTACTTCAACTTTCGGGTACAATAGTCACCTTATATACCTCTCTTTCTTGATATCAACGTTATTTCTAGTCTTGAAGATGTATGTTCGTCTGTCATCCAGCGAAGCTTCACCCAGACTCCGGGTACAGTGAAGGTCTTCGCACTAGAATCTATCGGCCCCAACCTGGACCAAGTTTTCAGTTGCCTGAGATGCTTTCCGTGCCTGAAGAAGTTGTATATCGAGGTGATGTTCCTTTCCTGTTAAGTGTTAACCATAAGGGAGTTCAATTTTTTGCACCTTTTCCGAAGTTTACAATGACAATGTACTACGATTTCTGAAGGAATTTTGGAGGATTTTAGGACATACACCCCCACACCATATTGGTTGCTTCATTCATATGGTTACAATCGTCCATAAGCATTTCTACTTTGGATTCATCTGTACTAGTCTTCTTAGGGAATTTTTCATCCAATCTAACCTCTTGTGAAGAAGGCTACATGTTTCTACTCCCTCCGTCCCATAATGTAAGACATTTTTAACACTAGTGTAGTGTCAAAAAATGTCTTACATTATGGGATGGAGGGAGTAGATTGTAATCAAATGCCCATGTTAATCATGCCAGATCGAAGATAGCACATTGGTGCATTACAAATCATGCAAACCAAATGGGCGCTTAGCAGTGTTCAAAACTGCATGTAGGCACTAACATGTTCTCTTCTTTTGCAGTGCATATAAGACCCGAAGGTGGATGATTTTTATAACGACAATCTCGAATATTACTTTGAACTCCTATCGAGGGACCCCACCGGAGATTACACTCGCCAGGTTCTTTCTTGATAGAGCAAAGGTGCTGAGGGTACTGAGGTTGAACACACATTTAATTAGGAAAGATAAATGGTATGATTATCAGAGCCGGCTGGCACTGTCGAATGGAAGTGCTTCCAAAAATGTCAAACTTCGTTTTGGTAGAGCATATGGCAAAGCAATTGGAAGTTATTGTGTCAAACCCATACATGACTTGTCAGCGGCTGATCCCTTTTTAGAAATGACGCAACTTGCAATGTTTGAATTTGGGCGTTGTAATCTTTGAATTTGAACCTTGCAATATTTATGCTATTTGTTATATTGAACCATTTATGTTCTCTTGTCTCAACACAAATAGTTCATCCGGGTGAACCTCATGTCATACATCGCACACACTTTGATCTAGCTTATCGTTTCTTTTGTGTTGCCTAATCACAAACAGTTCATCTGAGTGAACTGTGTGTTGTACATCGCACACACCTTGATCTGGCTGACCGTTTCTTTTGTGTTGCCTAATCACAAATAGTTCATCCGAGTGAACTGTATTCTGTACATCGCACACACCTTCATATGGTTGCCCGTTTCTTTTGTTCCTCCTCATCGAAAATGGTTAATTGAACTGAACCGTATGCCCTGAATCGCACAAGCAACTAAAATCTGAACCGTTTTTGATGCATCCGTCATTGCAAATGTTTTTCACCTTTTTTGACAGGTTTTTTACACCACCGTTTGTGATTATTGCATCGCACACAGTTTCGTTGAAGGGTCTCTGATCGTAGTGTCGCGTTAGCAGCATCCTGCAGTAGTGATAACTCATTACGTTGTCTTCCTTGTCCAACTTCAACTAATTTGCTCAAGTGTGAAAATAATAAATGTGGCTCACAATCATAGAAGATGTCCAAGATAGTATATCTATATGTGAAATTTCTCTTCCTTCAATATTCATTCATGGATTGTTCAAGTGACCAATGCGGTGTTTGCTAACTTTCAATAAATTTTACCACCTATACTTCGTATATGTGAAGTCATTAATCCCCATGGGATAAGCATATGAAGCATATATAATTTCAGATTTATGATATTCAATTCATGCAACCATTTACTCATAGGATATAAGTGAAGCACGAGAGTAAATGACAAAACTATTCAGAAAGATATGAGTGAAGATCAATGAGAAGTCAAATAGTTAAATAGCCATGGAAGGACTCTCTCTCATTCAGGATTTCAGATCCAATGATTTTATTCAAAAAGCAAGTAAAATGAAAATACGCTCCAAGCAAAACACATATCATGTGACGAATAAAAATATAGCTCCGAGTATGGTATACCGATGGTTTTGAAGACGAAAGAGGGGATGCCTTCCGGGGCATCCCAAATCTTAGGCGCTTGATTCTTCCTTCAATATTACCTTGGGGTGACTTGGGCATCCCCAAGCTTAGGGTCTTTCGGCTCCTTATTCTCCTCGTATTGACATCTCACCCAAAACTTGAAAACTTCAATCACACAAACTTAACGGAACTTCGTGAGATGGGTTAGTATGATAAAGAGTAAATCATTCACTTTGGTAATGTCAAGATAAGATTCATAATTGTTCTCACACAATACCCACTGTACCATATCATTTATACAAATTATATTGAGCAATATATGTTGGGAAACATAGTAATTCAAGAAAATTCCTACGATCATGCAAGATCTAACTAGGGGATGCATAGCAACGAGACAGGAGAGTGTGTCCACATACCCTCATAGATCGAAAGTGGAAGCATTTAGTAACACGGTTGATGCAGTTGAACATCTTCATGATCCGACTGATCCTAGCACCAAACGTATGGCACCTCCGTGTTCAACACACGTTCAGCCCGATGACATCCCTCAAGCTCTTGATCTAGTTGAGGACGAGGGAGAGTTCCATCAGCACGACGGCGTAGCAATGGTGATGATGAAGTTACAAGCGCAGGGCTTCACCTAAGCACTACGACGATATGACCGAGGTGTTGAACTGTGGAGGGGGGCACCGCACACGGCTAAGAGATTGTCTGATGCGCTATTAGGGTGCCCCTGGCCACGTATATAAAGGATGGAGGGAGAGAGGAGGCCGGCCAGGAGGAGCGCGCCAGGGGGAGTCCTACTTGGAATCCAAGTCCAAGTAGTATTCGCCCCTCCCCCTTTTCCTTTCATCCACCGGAGGGAAAGGAAGGAGGGGAGAAGGAGAAGGAAGGAGGGGGCCGCGCCCCCACCCCTTGTCCAATTCGGTTTGGGCAGGGGGGAGGCACGTGCCACCTCGTGTCCCTTCTTCCCTCTCTCCACTAAAGCCCACTAAGGCCCATTAAATTCCCGGGGGGTTTCAGCAACCTCCCGGTACTCCGGAAAATACCCGAATCACTTCGGAACCATTCCGGTGTCCGAATATAACCTTCCAATATATCAATCTTTACCTCTCAACCATTTCGAGACTCCTCGTCATGTCCGTGATCTCATCCGAGACTCCCAGCAAACTTCGGTCATCAAATTACATAATCATAATACAAATCGTCACCGGACGTTAAGCGTGCGGACTCTACGGGTTTGAGAATTATGTAGACATGACCGAGACACATCTCCGGTCAATAACCAATAGCGGAACCTGGATGCTCATATTGGCTCCTACATATTCTACGAAGATCTTTATCGGTCAAACCGAATAACAACATACGTCATTCCCTTTGTCATCGGTATGTTACTTGCTCGAGATTCGATCATCAGTATCATCATACCTAGTTCAATCTCGTTACCGTCAAGTCTCTTTACTCATTCTGTAATGCATCATCCCGTAACTAACTCATTAGTCACATTGCTTCCGAGGCTTATGGTGATGTGCATTGTCGAGAGGGCCCAAATATACCTCTCTGATACATGGAGTGACAAATCCTAATCTCGATATATGCCAACTCAACAAACACCATCAGAGACACCTGTAGAGCATATTTATAATCACCCAGTTACATTGTGACATTTGATAGAACACAAGGTGTTCCTCTGGTATTCGGGAGTTGCACAATCTCATAGTCAGAGGAACATGTATAAGTCATGAAGAAAGCAATAGCAATAAAACTAAGCGATCACTATGCTAAGCTGACGGATGGATCTTGTCCATCACATCATTCTCTAATGATGTGATCTCGTTCATCAAATGACAACACATGTCTATGGTCAGGAAACTTAACCATCTATTATTAACAAGCTAGTCAAATAGAGGCATACTAGGGACACTCTATTTGTCTATGTATTCACACATGTACTAAGTTTCCGGTTAATACAATTCTAGCATGAATAATAAACATTTATCATGATACAAGGAAATATAAATAACAACTTTATTATTGCCTCTAGGGCATATTTCCTTCAGTCTCCCACTTGCACTAGAGTCAATAATCTAGATTACAAACTAATGATTCTAACACCCATGGAGTCTTGGTGTTGATCATGTTTTGCTCGTGACAGAGGCTTAGTCAACGGGTCTGGAACATTCAGATTGGTATGTATCTTGCAAATCTCTATGTCTCCCTCCTTGACTTGATCGTGGATGGAATTGAAGCACCTTTTGATGTGTTTGGTTCTCTTGTGAAATCTGGATTCCATCGCCAAGGCAATTGCTCCAGTATTATTACAAAATATTTTCATTGGACCCGATGTCGGTGTCAAAACCAGCGGATCTCGGGTAGAGGGTCCCGAACTGTGCGTCTAAGGTCGATGGTAATAGGAGCCGAGGGACACGGTGTTTACCCAGGTTCGGGCCCTCTTGATGGAGGTAATACCCTACTTCCTGCTTGATTGATCTTGATGAATATGAGGATTACAAGAGTTGATCTACCACGAGATCATAATGGCTAAACCCTAGATGTCTAGCCTATATGATTGTGATTGCCTCTACAGACTAAACCCTCTGGTTTATATAGACACCGGAGGGACCTAGGGTTGTACATAGTCGGTTTACAGAGGAAGGAATCTTCATATCCAAACGCCAAGCTTGCCTTCCACGCAAAGGAGAGTCCCATCCGGACACGGGAGGAAGTCTTCTGTCTTGTATCTTCACGGCCCATCAGTCCGGCCCATGTCACATAGCCCGGACGCCTGAGGACCCCCTAATCCAGGACTCCCTCAGTAACCCCCGAACCAGACTTCAATGACGATGTGTCCAACACGCTAATAGTCTTTGTCATTGCAAGGCGGGTTCTTCCTCCGAATACTTCAAAGCGTCTGATCTCAAGAGTTATACTCGGCTTTCCATTTAATGTCGTACCCATTAGCTTATTTGCCTCCATTGCTTCAGCTTCCACATGTCGAGCGAACACGAAAGGTTAGAGTATTTTTGCACATAAGACCCTGGCCATGTAAGAAAGGCGTATATTTAAGTGGATTGGATCTCAGATGCCATCTCACACCAGGCGGGAAATCCTTATAGCTTGCTAGGAGAAACCATTCCAACATGGCTAGCGTTCCTAGTTCTTCCTCCCGCCCCATGGCTCCTAAAAAGGCGATTGGGAGAAATGTTCATTATCCCATGACCAGCTGAGTAAGCTTCAAACAAAGGGATTCCTTTCCCCCACAGATCTAGTCATCGATCGGGCATGATTAACCTCCTTTACAGGCGAATCCCTGGTGGAAAACTACCCTAATCCAACCAGGGGGAGCGAGTGTGCTTCATATCCTTATTCATAAGAGGTGTTGGGTTTCCAATCCACCCTTTCCTCCGAGTCTACTGGAGTCCTACAGCCTCCAACTGCACAACCTCACTCCAGCCTCCATCCTGCATATCGCGGGTTTTGTCGTTCTTTGTGAGCTATTCCTAGGCTGTGAAGCCCACTTTGATTTATGGATGAAATTTTTCTACCTCGTCCCTCGTACCCAAAAGGGATCTGTATTCGAGGTGGGTAGCGCCAAGATATGGTGCATAGCTAGGACCGGATACTTGTCCGGTACGCCGAACAAGGCATCCGAAGAGTGGCCCTCGGAGTGGTTTTATATTGAAGATGTCGCTCTCCCCAACCCAGTCCAAATGGGCCTTCCCGAATTTTCCAGCGCTCCATTGAGGAAACACCACAGCTGGCGTCCTCAGAGCCTCGAGGAGGAAGACAGTGCAGAAGTCCAACAATTAATGGGCAAGATAAGGACACTCTCCTAGTCCGGATTATCAATAATTGAGGTAATGGCAATTTCCATAATATGAGGTGTTCAGCCACTCCAATTCAGAGGGCTCCCTATGTGGCACTACAATGGGGAAGATGACGCCTCACGCTGCGGACAGAAGGGTCCGGACACCCCTTCCGCCCTGGCCACAATATTGGCCGATTTGTATAAAGGGGAGAAAGAGGAGTTTACTCATCTTAAGCGCCAAGAGAGATTCTCAATGTACAACCCCCCTAGCTGGGTGAGTTTTAATCCCACCTCCTTACTCAATCCTTTTCCCGAGTCATGTTTAATGGACTTTTACCCATCCATTCTTATAGGAATGGCGGAAGGCTATCGTGGAGATTTATAGTCCCGCTCCACAGCCGGAGGATCATAACTGGGACCTCGATCCCAGATTTGAAGAGGATCCAGACATATTTGTAGAACTCAAAGAGGGAGTCTTCTACCAGGTGAGCTACGATGGCACAGAAGTGGCCATCATGGCCGATTATCCTGGCCTCCTTCGTGCCCCACATGTAAGTAACGAGGAGACATCTCCTCCGAAAGAGCTTCCTCATTATGCCTCACCCACCGCACTTTCTCGTGCTCCAAAGGGGAGGCGCTCGGCGCATCATGCCACACCAGAGGCGTCTCATAAGAGAGCGGCACCTACACCGGGAGGGTCTTCGAAGAGGAAGGCAAATGACAACACGGCCGAGCCTTCATCAAAGAGGTATGGCTTTAAATATGCCCCCTGGTAGTCACATCGAACCGTGACATTGTCCACTATGCTTTATCAGGAAGAGTGTTCACCGGACTTTGCCCGGGATCCCGCCGGTCGCGCCTCCATTAGTCTAGTTCCAGACCCTACCTCTAGGGCGGGGGCTGACATGGGAGCGATGCCAGATTGTCCTCCTTCGGAGGACTCAGATAATGTATCTGTCACGAACTCTGAAGTGGAAAGCGCCATGAATCATCGACACTGGAGGGCCGCTCTTCGCGACCCTGGCTTTACTAAAGAGTCATTCAGTGCCTTCAGCTCGGCTGATGCGTACATCTGAGCTGCTCGGGACGGGCTTGCCAGACCCACTGACCAGCATTTGAAAGATATGCAGGTAAGTACACATTGTACAGATCTGGTAATCATGTACCAGTAGCCCCTGAGGCTTGAAATAGTTGAAACAACTGATTTAAGGATCGTTGTATAATCAGGTGCTCACAAAGAAGAACAACATGATGTCTCATGAGCTGGAAAAGTACCGGACTTAGCTAGCTATTGTTACCACCGAACTAGAGAAGTCCAAGGAGGCACCGCCTGGTAATGTTCCCCTCCATCCAGAAAAACTATAATCATGTACCCGTAATGTCAATACTGTTGCGTTTTTGATGAAAGGATCGGTAGATCGACTGAAAGAGGAACTGAAAGTCACACAGGCGGGTAAACAAGAGGCCGAAAGGCGATTGGCCGCAGGCGAACGTGGGCTGGCACGAGTCAGGGATGATAAGAACAAGCTGCAGGATTCCAACACCCTGCTGGGCGAAGATCTAAAAGATGTACGAGCCCAGCTAGCTGACGTCGTAAAGGAAAATAGGAGGCTACGAGGCGGCATATTCAGTATGCTTTTGAACTAACCTCCATGTAATTTGGGGAAAAAATGGGCTGTCAGATTTATGTCTGCAGGTATGCTGACTGGCCATCTCGAAGAGGAAATGTCCGGATCTCAAGGCAATCTGCTGCAAGAGCTGTCCCAAGTGCATGAGCGAGCTCGGCAAACAATGAGGAGCGTTGCCAAGGCTTTGTGGCCATCCGGCTCCCCTCCAGGAAGTATGGAGGAGCTTGTGAAGCTATTCTAGGGAGCTCGGCGGCGCTTTCGATTATGGAAGATATCGGCCTACCGAGAAGGTACGTGAGAGGCTTGGGCCATGGTAAAAACATGGTACACAAAGCTTGATCCGAATCATATGGATCGGGTCAGACCTCGGGGGTCAAATGGACAAGAAATTCCAGTTAGTTTGGTATATGACCAAGTAAAGATAGCCGCCAAGTTTTCCCAATAGGATTGTAAGCTGGACAGCCTGTTAGATGACATAGAGGAAGAAGTTTTTGAGTCCAAGTGACTATGTATTTCAATTGACAAATTTGTCCCTGGCCGGATTGTAAAACGATTGTCATGGCAAACCTTTTCGCTTCGACCTCCAGACCCGAAGGTGCGGAGTGTTTCCGAATACCGGAGCAACAATATAGACCGAGGTATGCGTGGAAACCAGGTGTATGGATCATAGTTGCTTGAACAGACAAGTTGTATCCGGCTAGCTATGTTATATTACTTGTTGATTATAAGAAACATCTTCCAGGGAGCATATTTCCGTTAAGGGTTCCTTTCCCTGGGTGAGCATGCATTAGTATGCATGCCCGAACTGTGATTGAAGAATCACAATATACGTAACATATGGGGGTTCACAATGTAATTAGGGTATAACGTCTTCAGTCCGCCGACCGAATATTCCCTTAAGAACGCTAGCTTTCGGCTTCACCTAGTCTGAGGTACAAGTTCGGATGACCCGGCTATAACAATCGCAGAGGTGCTCCCTTTATGCCCTAGCCGGACAAACAAGAACGTAGCGCATAAGCACAGGAGCCAGGCAACCCAGCTTGGCAAAAACTTAAGTCATAACGGTGCATATAATGGCAAAGAAAAGGTACATATGAGGAAAGGACACATATGTGGTGAGCTTGATGCTCGAAAAATAATAATAAGCTTCTGTAAAAGAAGCCCCCAGGTATTATGAGCGTATACATTTAAGGATGAGTACGTCATAGGTGTGCGGTTTAGCCGCATAATAGCTATAGAGCTGGAGAAAAAATTAAAGAGAGATAAAATGGAAACAAAGGGAGGAGAGGACGAACAAAGAGTACGGCTCTAGGCATAGAATCTTCAGAGTCTGGCAGCATTCCACGGGTTCGGCTCTAAGCGATTGTCTGATGCGTCATGCAGGCGGTACGCTCCTCCAGTGAGAACTTCATCTATGATGAAGGAACCCTCCCACTTGGGCTTGAGTTTGTCCTTTTTCTTTTCTGGCAAGCATAGGACGAGCTCACCAACATTATAAGTCTTGGCCCGCACTTCTTTGCTTTGGTATCTATGAGCCTATTGTTGATAGAATGCAGAACATGCTTTTGCAACGTCGCGCTCCTCCTCCAGGGCATCTAGACTATCCTGCCGATCAAGCTCGGCCTCTCTCTCTTCATACATGCGCACTCGAGGTGAGTCATTAATGATGTCGCAGGGCAAAACGGCCTCTGCGTCGTACACCATGAAGAATGGTGTGTATCCGGTAGTGCCATTGGGCGTGGTCCGCAGCCCCCAGAGTACGGAGTCGATCTCCTCAACCCAGTGCTTGTCTGATTCTTTCAAAGACCGCACTAGTCTAGGCTCGCTCATGATAAGACCATTAGCTCATTTGACTTGACCATTTGTTTGTGGGTGATAGACGGAGGCGTAGTCGAGCTTAATGCCCAGGTTAGCACACCAGGTTTTCACCTCATCGGCTATGAAATTGGAGCCATTATCGGTGATGATGCTGTGTGGGACACCATAACGGTGCCCGACACCGGATGTAAAGTCTATCACTGGTCCAGCTTCGACCGTGTTAACTAGTTTGGCCTCTATCCACTTGGTGAATTTATCTACCATGACTAGCAGATATTTTTTTCTTATGACTTCCTCCTTTAAGGGGTCCGACCATGTCAAGCCCCCAGACCGTGAAAGGCCAAGTACTGGGGATTGTTTGTAGGGCGGTAGGCGGCATATGGCTTTGATTGGCGAAAAGCTAGCATCCGACACAATGTTGGACAAGGTCTTGTGCATCTGCTTGGGCCGTCGGCCAAAAGAAACCTGTACGGAAGGCTTTACTTATGAGGGCCCGAGCCGCAGCGTGGTGACCGCCGAGACCAGCATGGATTTCGGCCAGGAGCTGCCATCCCTCTTCTTCGGAGATACATCTTTGAAGGATTCCGGTAGCGCTTTTCTTGAAGAGGTCTCCGTCGTGGACCTTATAGGCTTTCGAGCGCCGAACAATGCAGCAAGCCTCATTCTGATCCTTGGGGAGCTCTTGCCTATTAAGGTAGGCCAAGAATGGTTCGGACCATGGGGCAATTACTACCATCATTAGATGGGTCGATGGTGTTATTTCGGTGGCTGAGTCCCCGATGATATCGGTATTGTGTTCGAAATATGGGGGTATAATCGGATCCGGACTGGTGTTGCTGCTCTCACCCTGCCACACCATGGATGGCTTGAAGAGCCTTTCCAGAAATATGTTAGGTGGCACGTGGTCAGGCTTGGCGCCCATGCGAGCAAGGACATCAGCCGCTTGATTACTTTCTCGAGCCACATGATGAAACTCGAGTCCCTTGAACCGAGCTGATATTTTAATTATGGCGTTACGATAGGCCGCCATCTTCGGATATTTGGCGTCGAAGTCTCCATTTATTTGGGATATTGCGAGATTTGGATCCCCGCGCACCTCCAGGCATTGTATGCCCATGGAGGAAGCCATCCGAAGACCGTGCAATAAGGCCTCGTATTCGGCTATATTGTTGGAGTCTGTGTATAATATTTGGAGTACATACTGGACTGTGTCTCCAGTGGGGGACGTTAAGACGATGCCCGCTCCTAAGCCGGCCAGCATTTTAGAGCCATCGAAGTGCATGACCCAGTTGGAATATGTACCGTACTCTTTAGGGAGTTCGGCCTCTGTCCATTCGGTGACGAAATCGACCAATACTTGGGATTTAATGGCTCGGCGTGGTTTGTATGTTATATCGAATGGCAGGAGCTCAATGGCCCACTTGGCAATCCGGCCCATAGCATCATGGTTGTTTATTATGTCATTGAGTGGTACTTCGGAAGCCACCGTGATTGAGCACTCTTGGAAGTAGTGTCGTAGCTTCCAGGATGCCATGAAGACCACATATGCTATCTTTTGGTAATGAGGGTACTGGGATTTTCATGGTGTGAGGACAGTGGATACATAGTATACCAGTTTCTGAAGTGGGAATTTGTGTCCGTCCTCCTCTCGCTCAACGACGAGCACCGCGCTCACCACCTGGTGTGTTGCAGAAATGTATAATAACATCGGTTCTCCGATGTTCGGCGCGGCCAGGATTGGGTTGCTCATTAAAAGAGCCTTTATTTCTTCCAGTTCGGCCGTTGTCGCATCCGTCCACTCGAAGTGGTCAGTGCTTCGGAGAAGGCGATAAAGTGGCAATGCTTTTTCTCCTAGCCTGGAGATAAAGCGGCTTAAAGCTGCCATGCATCCGTCTAGTTTTTGGACCCGTTTAAGGTTTGTTGGTGTAGCCAATTGTGACAAAGCTTGGATTTTGGCTAGATTTGCCTCAATTCCTCTATTGGAAATGATGAAGCCCTGTAGTTTTCCAGCGGGAACAACGAAAACACACTTTTCCGGATTGATCTTGATGTCATATGTGCGGAGGTTGTCGAATGTGAGACGCAGGTCGCCTATTAATGACTCAACGTGCCTAGTCTTGATGATGACGTCATCCACATATGCCTCAACTGTCTTGCCGATTTGTTTCTCCAGGCATGTTTGAATCATATGTTGGTATGTGGCGCCGGTGTTTTTAAGCCCGAAGGGCATAGTGTTGAAGCAGAAAGGCCCGTATGGGGTAATGATTGTCGTTGCAGCTTGATCGGACTCCTTCATTTTGATTTGATGGTATCCAGAGTATGCGTCGAGGAAACATAGTGAGTCGTGTCCTGCAGTAGCGTCAACAATCTGATCGATGCGAGGGAGGGGAAGGGATCCGTAGGGCAGGCCTTGTTGAGGTCATTGAAATCGACGCATAGGCGCCAGGATTTATCCTTCTTTGGCACCATCACCAGGTTTGCTAGCCAGTCCGGGTGTTTTATTTCTCTGATGAATCCGGGCTTGATTAACTTGGCTAGCTCCTCCCCCATAGCTTGTTGTTTGGGTTCGGAAAAGCACCGCAGTGTTTGCTTAACCGACTTATATCCCTTCAATATATTGAGCCTGTGTTCGGCCAACCTGTGTGGGATTCCTGGCATGTCATAAGGGTGCCAGGCGAATATGTCCCAGTTCTCGCGCAGGAACGCTCGTAGTGCAGCGTCAACCGTTGGGTCCATCTATGCCCCGATGGAAGCTGTCTTCTTGGGGTCCATCGGGTGGACTTGAAATTTGACTATTTCGTCTACTGGTTTGAAGGAGGTGGATTTGGGCCGCTTATCAAGGATTACATCATCCCTATCCACCGTGGAATGTAGTGCGGTTAAATCTTCGGCCGCGAGGGCCTCGGATAGTGCCTCGAGGGCGAGGGACGCGATTTTGTTTTCAGCACGGAGGGCTATGTCCGGATCACTGGCGAGAGTGATAATACCTTTGGGCCCGGGCATCTTGAGCTTCATATACCCGTAATGAGGTATAGCTTGAAAGCGTGTGAATGCATCTCACCCCAATAGGGCATGATATCCACTGTTGAAAGGGGCCACTTGGAAGGTTATCTCTTTGGACCGATAGTTCTCCGGCGTGCCAAATACCACGTTGAGTGTAATTTTCCCCGCACATCGCGCCTTCTGGCTGGGAATGATTCTTGAGAAGGTCGTATTACTTTCGATGCGGCTCCTGTCTATTTCCATTTTATTCAGTGTGTCTTCGTAGATGAGGTTTAGTCCTCTGTTGCCGTCCATGAGCACTTTAGTGAGCCGAAAGCCATCCACAATTGGATTGAGGACCAAGGCAGCTGGTGCCTGGGCTGACCGGAATTTTGGTTCGTCACTGGAATTGAAAGTTATGGCCGTGTCGTTCTAGGGGTTTATTGTTGCAACTTGGCAGACTTCGGCGAGGTCGCGGAGTGCCCTCTTGCGCCAATTGTTTGAAGCGAAAGTCTCGAAGACCGTCAATACTCTAAGGTCATCGTCCTCTAGGGGGTGTTGCTCTGAGGTGTTTTTGGTGAGGATATCCTCGCCGCTCTTGGCCACTTGCCGGAGTATCCAACATGCTCTAAGGTTGTGGGTTGGTACAGTATCCGGTGTCATCTGTATTTTGCATGGCCTATCGAGCCATCCCTCCAGAACAGTTTCGCGTCCCGTAATGGGCTTAGTTTTCTTCACTATGGAGTCGGGTGCCCCGCGAGGGTGCATCCCTTTTGCTCGCCAGAGGGGTTGAGTGTAGACTGGTGGTTCCCAGGGAGCTGTCTGAGTTTTCCAGGTGCTTTCCATTGCGCAATACTTCTGTACCATGGTTGCCAAATCAGCGAAGTGTAATACGCATCGGCAGTTGATGGCATTGAGGATTCCTTTGTCCATGCAATTATTGCAGAATACTGAAACCGCGTCCATGTCGTGGCAATCTTTAATCTTGTCTTTGACAAGGAGGAATCTGGCCCAAAAGTGATGGACTGTTTCTTCAAACTGTTGCCGTACGTACATGAGGTCGCATATATCCGGAGGGCCGGAATCGCTTGGCGAATGTTGCTTGTGGTGGGTGGGTGGTTTTAAATCTGATCCCTGACCCAATTTGGAGTCCGGAATTTGAAAAACTTCCGAGCTTATTAGTTCGGGATCCGGGATGTTAAATGATTTTCCAGGCTCGACGCCCGATTCTAGGTTCGGAGGCAGACAGGTATCCGGCTCTTCGGTCTTGGAAATCCGAACATAGCTCATCCTCAACACAGCGGAAAAGTTGTTGTTTTGCTCCTCTACGACCACTATCTGATGAGTGATCGGCGGAGATTTGATTTCTCTCTGATCGGGTTTAAGCCCAATCTGATCGTAGTCAGTAGCTACCCCCATGGCGGCGATGTGATCCAGGAGTTCGTTTAAAGACAATAACTCCGCCGGATCCATCCGTTTGGAGTATTCAGAGTCAACATGGAGACGCTTTTCAATGACCTGAGAAGTCATCATCGGCTTGTCGGTCGAATAGGTGGTCATGGTAAAGCCGCCCAGCCGGAGGGTTTGGCCTAAGGCCAGGGCTCCTCCGGAGGTGATATTGTCCTTGATGACAAGGCACGCAATCAATCATGTCTTCGACGTCACAGCGGAACTCTCAGTGAAAGCACCAATGTCGGTGCCAAAACCGGTGGATCTTGGGTAGGGGGTCCCGAACTATGCGTCTGAGGTCGATGGTAACAGGAGACGGGCGACACGATGTTTACCCAGGTTCGGGCCCTCTTGATGGAGGTAATACCCTACTTCCTTCTTGATTGATCTTGATGAATATGAGGATTACAAGAGTTGATCTACCACGAGATCGTAATGGCTAAACCCTAGATGTCTAGCCTGTATGATTGTGATTGCCTCTACGGACTAAACCCTTCGATTTATATAGACATTGGAGGGACCTAGGGTTGTACATAGTTGGTTTACAGAGGAAGGAATCTTCACTATCCGAACGCCAAGCTTGCCTTCCACGCAAAGGAGAGTCCCATCCGGACACGGGAGGAAGTCTTCTGTCTTGTATCTTCACGGCCCATCAGTCCGGCCCACGTCACATAGCCCGGATGCCCGAGGACCCCCTAATCCAGGACTCCCTCACCCGATGCACTAGATATAACACCTAGATCGGATATGAACTCCTTCATCCAGACTCCTTCATTTGCTGCTTCCGAAGCAGCTATGTACTCCACTTCACACGTAGATCCCGCCACGACGCTCTGCTTGGAACTGCACCAACTGACAGCTCCACCATTCAATATAAATATGTATCCAGTTTGTGACTTAGAGTCATACGGATCAGTGTCAAAGCTTGCATTGACGTAACCATTTATGACAAGCTCTTTGTCACCTCCATAAATGAGAAACATATCCTTAGTCCTTTTCAGTTATTTCAGGATGTTCTTGACCGTTCTCCAGTGATCCACTACTGGATTACTTTGGTACCCCCTGCTAAACTTATAGAAGGCACACATCGGGTCTGGTACACAGCATTGCATACATGATAGAACCTATGGTTGAAGCATAGGGAATGACTTTCATTTTCTCTCTATCTTCTGCAGTGGTCGGGCATTGAGTCTGACTCAACTTCACACCTTGTAACATAGGCAAGAACCCTTTCTTTGACTGGTCCATTTTGAGCTTCTTCAAAACTTTATCAAGGTATGTGCTTTGTGAAAGTCCAATTAAGCATCTTGATCTATCTCTATAGATCTTGATGCCCAATATATAAGCAGCTTCACCGAGGTCTTTCATTGAAAAATTCTTATTCAAGTATCCTTTTATGCTATCCAGAAATTATGTATTATTCCAATTAATAATATGCCATACACATATAATATTAGAAATGCTACAGAGCACCCACTCACTTTCTTGTAAATACGGGCTTCTCCAAAAGTCTGTATAAAACAATTTGCTTTGATCACACTATCAAAGTGTATATTCCAACTCCGACAGGCTTGTACCAGTCCAGAAATGGATCGTTGGAGCTTCCACACTTTGTTAGCACCTTTAGGATCGACAAAACCTTCTGGTTGCATCATATATAACTCTTCTTTAAGATATCCATTATGGAATGCAATTTTGACATCCATTTTCCAACTTTCATAATCATAAAATGCAGCAATTGCTAACATGATTCGGACAGACTTAAGCATCTCTACAGGTGAGAAGGTCTCATCATAGTCAACTCCTTGAACTTGTCGAAAACCTTTTGCAACAAGTTGAGCTTTGTAGAAAGTAAAATTACCGTCAGCGTCAGTCTTCTTCTTGAAGATCCATTTATTCTCTATTGCTTGCCGATCATCGGGCAAGTCAACCAAAGTCCACACTTTGTTCTCATGCATGGATCCCATCTCAGATTTCATGGCCTCAAGCCATTTTGCAGTATCTGGGCTCATCATCGCTTCCTCATAGTTCGTAGGTTCATCAGGGTCAAGTAACATGACCTCCAAAACAGGATTACCGTACCACGCTGGTGCGGATCGTACTCTGGGTGACCTACGAGGTTCGGTAGTAACTTGATCAGAAGTTTCATGATCATCATCATTAGCTTCCTCACTAATTGGTGTAGGAATCACTGGAACTGGTTTCTGTGATGAACTACTTTCCAATTCGGGAGAAGGTACAATTACCTCATCACGTTCTAATTTCCTCCCACTCACTTCTTTCATGAGAAACTCCTTCTCTAGAAAGGATCCACTCTTAGCAACGCATATCTTGCCTTCGGATCTGTGATAGAAGGTGTACCCAATAGTCTCTTTTGGGTATCCTATGAAGACACATTTCTCCGATTTGGGTTCGAGCTTATCAAGTTGAAGCTTTTTCACATAAGAATCGCAGCCCCAAACTGACAGCTTAGGTTTCTTGCCAAACCATAGTTCATATGGTGTCGTCTCAACGGATTTAGATGGTGCCCTATTTAACATGAATGCAGTCGTCTCTAAAGCATAACCCCAAAATGATAGCGGTAATTCAGTAAGAGACATCATAGATCACACCAAATCTAATAAAGTACGGTTATGACGTTCGGACACACCATTATGTTGTGGTTTTCCAGGTGGCGTGAGTTGCGAAACTATTCCACATTGTTTCAAATGAAGACCAAACTCATAACTCAAATATTCACCTCCACGATTAGATCGTAGAAACTTTATTTTCTTGTTACGATGATTTTCCACTTCACTCTGAAATTCTTTGAACTTTTCAAATGTTTCAGACTTATGTTTCATCAAGTAGATATACCCATATCTGCTCAAATCATCTGTGAAGGTCAGAAAATAACGATACCCGCCGCGAGCCTCAACACTCATCGGACCGCATGCATCAGTATGTAATATTTCCAATAAGTCAGTTGCTCGCACCATTGTTCCGGAGAACGGAGTCTTAGTCATCTTGCTTCCAGTGACTAGTCCCTTTGTAGTAGAAGCACTCAGTCTTAGGCTTAGGTCCGAACTTGGTCTTCTTCCCTTGAGCAGAAACTGGCTTGCTGTTCTTCTTGAAGTTCCCCTTCTTCCCGTTGCCCTTTTTCTTGAAACTAGTGGTCTTGTTCACCATCAACACTTGATGCTCCTTCTTGATTTTCACCTCTGCAGCCTTTAGCATCGCGAAGAGCTCGGGAATTGTCTTTTCCATCCCTTGCATATTATAGTTCATCATGAAGCCTTTATAGCTTGGTGGCAGTGATTGAAGAACTCTGTCAATGACACTATCATCAGGAAGATTAACTCTCAGCTGAGTCAAGTGGTTGTGGTACCCATACATTCTGATTATGTGTTCACTGACAGAACTATTCTCCTCCATTTTGCAGCTGTAGAACTTGTTGGAGACTTCATATCTCTCAACTCGGGCATTTGCTTGAAATATTAAATTCAACTCCTGGAACATCTCATATGCTCCATGACGTTCAAAACATCTTTGAAGTCTCGATTCTAAGCCGTAAAGCATGGCACACTGAACTATCGAGTAGTCATCAGCTTTGCTCTGCCAGACGTTCATAACATCCGGAGTGGCTGCTGCAGCGGGTGTTGCACCTGGTGGTGCTTCCAGGATGTAATTCTTCTATGCAGCAATGAGGATAATTGTCAAGTTACGGACGCGGTCCGTGTAGTTGCTACCATCATCTTTCAACTTAGCTTTCTCTAGGAACGCATTAGAATTCAAGGGAATGGTAGCACGGGCCATTGATCTACAACAACATAGACATGAAAATACTATCAGGTACTAAGTTCATGATAAATTAATGTTCAATTAATCATATTACTTAAGAACTCCCACTTAGATAGACATCCCTCTAGTCATCTAAACGATCACGTGATCCATATCATCTAAACCATGTCCGATCATCACGTGAGATGGAGTAGTTTTCAATGGTGAACAACACTATATTGATCATATCTACTATATGATTCACGTTCGACCTTTCGGTCTCAGTGTTCCAAGGCCATATCTGCATATGCTAGGCTCGTCAAGTTTAACCCGAGTATTCTGCACATGCAAAACTATCTTGCACCCGTTGTATGTGAACGTAGAGCTTATCATACCCGATCATCACGTGGTGTCTCAGCACGACGAACTGTAGCAACGGTGTTGAGGGAGAACATTTATACCTTGAAATTTAGTGAGGGATCATCTTATAATGCTATTGTCATACTAAGAAAAAACAGATGCATAAAGAATAAACATCACATGCAATCAAAATATGTGACATGATATGGCCATCATCATCTTGTGCCTTTGATCTCCATCTCTAAAGCACCGTCATGATCCCCATCGTCACCGGCTTCACACCTGGATCTCCATCGTAGCATCACTGTCTTCTCGCCAACTATTGCTTCTACGACATTCGCTACCACTTAGTGATAAAGTAAAGCAATTACATGGCGATTACATTTCATACAATAAAGCGACAACCATAAGGCTCCTGCCAGTTGTCGATAACTTCTACAAAACATGATCATCTCATACAACAATTTATATCTCATCACATCTTGACCATATCACATCACAACATGCCCTGCAAAAACAAGTTAGACGTCCTCTACTTTGTTGTTGCAAGTTTTACGTGGCTGCTACGGTCTTCTAGCAAGAACCGTTCTTACCTACGCATCAAAACCACAATAATTTTTTGTCAAGTGTGGTGTTTTAACCTTCAACAAGGACCGGCCGTAGTCAAACTCGATTCAACTAAAGCTGGAGAAACAGACAACCGCTAGCCACCTGTGTGTGAAGCACGTAGGTACAACCAGTCTCATGAACGCGGTCATGTAATGTCGGTCCGGCCTGCTTCATCCAACAATACCGCCGAATCAAAGTAAGATGTTGGTGGTAAGTAGTATGACTATTATTGCCCACAACTCTTTGTGTTCTACTCGTGCATATAACATCTACGCATAGACCTGGCTCAGATGCCACTGTTGAGGAACGTAGTAATTCAAAAAATTCCTACGATCACGCAAGATCTAACTAGGAGATGCATAACAACGAGACGGGAGTGTGTGTCCATGTACCCTCGTAGACCGAAAGCGGAAGCGTTTAGTAACGCGGTTGATGTAGTTGAACGTCTTCACGATCCGACCGATCCTAGCACCGAACGTACAGGACCTTTGTGTTCAGCACACGTTCAGCACGATGACGTCCCTCGAGCTCGTGATCCAGTTGAGAACGAGGGAGAGTTTCGTCAGCACGAGGCATGGCAACGGTGATGATGAAGTTACCAGCGCAGAGCTTCACCTAAGCACTAGACGATATGACTGAGGTGTTGAACTGTGGAGGGGGGGGCACCGCACACGGCTAAGAGATTGTCTGTTGTGCTATTGGGGTGCCCCCTGGCCACGTATATAAAGGAGGGAGGGAGAGAGGAGGTCGGCCAGGAGGGGCGCGCCAGGGGGGAGTCCTACTTCGACTCCTAGTCCAAATAAGATTCGCCCCCCCCCTTTCCTTTCTTCCACCGGAGGGAAAGGAAGGAGGGGAGAAGGAAAAGCACTACAAAAAAAATACACTTCCGTGATGATACGTGTTTGTCACAGTAGGTCACGTTTTCTGTCATGCATGTACATCCATGACAAATTTATGACAGAATCAAGATAGTCATACCTGTGGTGTCGTAGAAGTGTTCCATGACATTACCAAAATTATCATCACGGAAGTGTCCACTTCCATGACGATAAATCGCGCGTCACAGAAGTGCTTTCGTCAAGGGTGACCGACATGTGGCATCCACCGTAACGGAACACCGTTAAGCTATCGGGTCCTGTTGGCGTTCTGGGAACGGGGGTCCCCAGACTTGCCTGCCTGCGGCCTGCGGCGTGGCTCAAAGGGGGGCCCAGCACGACCCATCTTCAGCAACACAGACCCAAGACCCTTGCGAGAGGCCAAGCCTCGCAGGGCGGATGACGCGGAGCTTCCTCAGGCACGGCCTCATCAGGCTGGCTCGCGAGGAGGCGGAGAGATCAAGGCGGGATACCTCACGAGGTGCCCGTGACGCAAGCCATGACGACCAAAGGCGCCAGGCGGGGGCCAGCCCGCGCAGTGTCCTCCTTTCCTCTTTGGTGCAAAGGGGGCAAGCGCAGCCGCGGAGTACCGAGGCATCAGGAAAATGTTGCCATTTCGGTGCAATAAGACCAAGACCAGGAGGACTGGAAGACGGAGGTCATCGTGGAGCCCAAGACGGCGTCACCATCAGAGCTTTGTGCAGGCGAAGACTACTTTTGTCAGGATAGCTGGTACTAGCTGTCCCCCTTCAAATTAGCCCGCCATTGTTGGCTCCCTTCCCGCTCGATATTTGGGAAGAGGACCAGGGCCTCTATAAATAGGACCAGCCACCCACATGGTAGGTAGGCAGAGGAAAAGGATGAAGAAGAGAGAGAGAGAGAGAGAGAGAGAGAGAGAGAGAGAGAGAGAAGGGTGACTGAACTCCTCCCAGCAGTTCATCGCCCCAGCCAAGAACAGACCCTCGCGAGGCTGCTCTTCCGTGTATTGTTCATCATCATCAGCCCAAGAGGCAATCCACCACACCACACACTGGAGTAGGGTATTACACCACAACGGTGGCCCGAACCAGTATAAACCCAGTGTCTCTTGTGTTGTTCCTTCCGTAGCTTAGATCTTAGCGTGGCGGAGGGGTGCAGGTAGGTAGGAGGCGAAATCTCCGCGCGCACCCCAGTGTTTAAACCTCAAGGGTCTACCGGAACCCAAAATCCGACATTTGGCGCGCTAGGTAGGGGTGCGCCGGAATTCGTCTTCCACCACCCCGTTCTCCTCCGACCATCGGGCCCATGTCTGACGCTCGTCGGGCCCGCACCGAGCGCCGGGCCGCTCTCGCTTCCCGCGTCGCCTAGACGGCTCCTGTCGGCGGGCGTCCTCGCCGTTCCCCATCACCTGCCATCAACGCCGCCACCGGCCCGGCGGGGGACGAGCAGCAAGCATCGTCTCAGCATCCGTCCGTGCGGCAAGACGGCCGCACCGCAACTCCCTCGCTCACCCCAGCTGGTTCTTCGTCCCGCGCACTCCGCGCACCCATGGAGGCTCGAGCTGCGCTCATCGCGGCAAACAAGCTCCTGCGCTACCGTCCCGTCGACGACGTCTATGAAGAATGGCTCGACCGCGTCGCCGAGCTCGTCCGCGCCGCAGGGGGCTCTCCTGCGCCATCTGTTCCGCTGCACCGCACCCCGCCCCGTGCGGGCGACGAGGCCCCGGTGGCGCCCCGGCCGCCTCCTCCTCAAGAAGGCGCCATGGCTCCAAGGAGCGTGGTCCCTGGGCGGAACCCGCCCCGTCAGGTGCCAGCGCGGCAAGAACAGAGCTCCCAAGAAGTCCCTCGCCCGCAAGAAGCTGCCCGGGTGCTTCCTGCTCCAGCACGTCGCGACCATGCTCCTGCTCCCGCATGTCAAGACCCCGCGCTGCTCCCAGCTGCAGCGCGTGGGGACATGCAAGACCAAGCTCTCCGTCACCCAAGGCCTCCCGTGGCCATAGCAGGCTGCCGTGCCTTCACCATCGAGCTACGCAGTGTCGCGTGGCCCGGCAAGTTCAAGCCAGACCTGCCTCCTCGTTACGACGGCATAGCTGACCCTGCAGAGTTCCTCCAGCTCTACGAGCTGGGCATCGAAGCTGCCAACGGAGACGAGAAGGTCATGGCGAACTGGTTTCCCATGGCGCTCAAGGACGGGGCCCGCACCTGGCTCCTGAACCTGGCTCCAGGCACGATCTCCTCCTGGGACGAGATGCGCACCCGCTTTATTGCCAACTTCCAAGGTACTCACGACCGGCCACCCGCCGTGAGCGACATGCGCCGCATCAAGCAACAACCCGGGGAGACCCTGCAGAAGTACATCCAGCGCTTCAACAACGCACGCCTCAAGATTCCCAAGGTGACTAAGGAGGCCATCATCTCAGCCTTCTCCGACGGCGTGCGCGATGTCAAGATGAAGGAGGAGCAGGTGATGCATGAATACCTATGCACTTTCTTGGAGCTGTTCAACTTGGCAACCAAGTGTGCCAGGGATGAGGAAGGGCGTATCTCCCTCCTCGGGATGCCTGCCGCAGACCCAGAAGAGAAGAAGCCCAAGGCCAAGGATGTGAAGCGCAAGGGGGCTGCCGTGCTCGCGGCAGAACCAGAGACCAAGCGGGGCAGAGATCAGCCTGAACCTTCCAAGGGCAGCCGGTACTGTGTGTACCATGACCTCCACACCCACAACACCAACGAATGTCAAGAGCTCCGAGCCGTGCGAGAAGGAAGGATCGGCCGTCGCCACGACCGCGGTGACCGGGGCTACGGTCGAGGAGGAGGAAGGAACACAGGATGCTGGGAAGACCGTGGCCCGCGCCAAGGGTGGCGCGATCAACCTCGTGAGGATTGCTGGCAAGACCCGCCTCGCGAGGGAGACTGGAGGGATCAGCCTCGCGGGGATCACCCACAAGGCAACGCAGGCCTCCCTCCGCTGCCGCCGCAGCCAAGGAGAAACGAGGACCGCCACCAAGACGAGGGGGCTGGGGGCTTCTAGGAGCCGCGCGCGATCGCCTGCATCCTGGGCGGGGCTCAAGCCCCAGCCTCTCAACGCATCTTCAAGCAGTTCACCCGTGAAGTGAATGCAGTCCTCCCCAAGCTCAAAGCCATGCGCCCTCTCAGGTGGTCGGCGTGCGCCATCACGTTTAGCTTAGCAGATCAGCTCAAGTGTGCGGCTACAGCCGGAGTCCTCCCGATGCTTTGTTCCCCAATCATCAGCAATGTGGTGGTCACCAGGACCCTCATCGATGGCGGGGCAGGGCTCAACGTCCTGTCCGTGGAAACATTCAACAATCTCCAAGTGCCCTACAGCCAGCTTCAGCCAACCAAGCCTTTCTCCGGAATCACCGATGGCTCCACGGTCCCGATTGGGCAGGTCCGCCTCCCTGTCACCTTCGGGGCATGCGACAACTACCGCACCGAGCTCATCGACTTCGATGTCGCTCACATTCGCCTGCCGCACAACGCCATCCTTGGGTACCCAGCGCTGGCCAAGTTCATGGTCGTAACTCACCACGGCTACAACGTCCTCAAGATGCCAGGAAGTGGCGGAGTCATCACGGTGCCCTGTGAAGAGATGGACGCGGTGTGTTCCCTGGAACGTGCCTTTTAGGCCGCATCACTGGAAGACCCGGATCGCGGAAGCAGGAGGCTTCCCGAGACCGCCCCCAAGAAGAAGAATACATCGTCCAGCCCGGCTCCTCGGGAGGCAAGCCCCTCTGGGCCCGCGCCTGCCTAGGGGGAACCTCCTTCCATCACATAGGAAAGTGCGCCCGGCGCCCTCCTGAGGCAGGGCTCGGGGGCTCTCCCCTGGAGGGCCACCGACCTGGCTAAGGTCACGAGGGAGGCGCTTGGGCACCACATGGAGGCGTGTTTCAAAGCACGTATCCCTCAAGAAGGAGTAAGGCAAGGAGAGCCAGACCCTCAGGAGTTCGTCAGCAAGGCCATTCAGGAGCTACAGGAGTCAAGAGTCATGAAAGGCGGCCGCCGCCTACCAGCAGTGGCTCCCCATCCAGGCGAGGATGGCGGGCTGCGCGTCTGCATCAACATACCAGGGCTCAACCGAGTCACCTCTCTGGAGCGCCTCTGGCCCTCGCGAGTGGGGCGCTGCGGAGGTCCACCCCACAGCTATGTTCACATGCCTTATGGCTTGCCGAATGTGGCTGCCACGTACCAGCGTCTTATGAGGGGCGTCACGGAGGCACAAGAGGCCAGGCGTTCCGCAGCCCTGGCGGAGATGGAGATGGTCCGCGAGGAGCCGCCAGCGCCTCCGGAGCCTCCCGAGGCCCTTGGGCCTGGGGGCTCGTGAGGATCGGCTTCCGCAGCCCACCGAGTCTGCTACACCAACACCCCTTCATCCTCAACGGCATCAGGTGACGTCTTTCAAGTTTTCACTTCCAGCTGGGAGCGCCCCCCAGGGCTGCATTATTCCTAGACCGCGTGGGTCCGTCCTTGCGGCGTGTATCCCTTTTATTTCATGTTGTTAGCTTACCTTGTTGGGGGCGCCCCTCGGGCTGCATGATCCCCAAGTCGCTCGGGCCTGACCCAGTGATGTCTGCCTTCCCAGCATCTATTTGAATGAATCCACTCCTTCGCGGCTAATGTGCTTGACCTAGTTACCCGCTCAACTGACGGAACTTCTCCCAAACGGCACGACGCTTGCGCATGGGTCCGTCCCTGCAACGCCGACAAACCTGAATGGCTGAGCTCTGGCCGTGGCAGTCCCGCATGGCGCCACTTCGTCAAGCCTTCAGTGCCTCATTACCCCTCGGAAGCAACCAACGGCTGACTGTCAATTGTCGTGGCAACCCCTCGTTCTTTCTCTGATGGGTCTACAGGATCTCTTAAAGGAGCCACGTCAGGCGAGGCCCTTGCGGTGTCTCCTTCACTCTCATCCGCGCAAACCGCTTGCACGTTAAAGGGGGGTGCCTGAGCATCGCGACTCGGGGCTCCTACTGGCTCTCCAGCCCTCACCCTCTGGCCATGTCCACGGCATCGCAACCTGGCATACCAGCGACGGCTGAGACTCGCTCGAGGGCCGGAACCCGAGGACGTAGAGCAGAAAGGGGAGCAAAGGCAAGAGGGGAGGGACACACGAGGACCTCGCCGAGCAACCTCGTGCCTGCCGATGCACGGACCCGGTGACACACCAGAGAGAGGCCCCTGATTCTCGAGATAAGTCATCACCCGGAAGCGCCAGCTACCGTGGCACCATCCCCGCACCTAATGCAATCCCGTGTTAGCGACGCCGCTCTCCTTTCTCACCGAACGACGACTGCTTGAGCGCCAAAGGGGACCTCCTGAGCATCGCGACTCAGGGGCTCTTACCGGACCCCGGGTCGCTCATCTCCTGGCCTTGACCACGGCATCGCGACTTGGCATACCAGCGACGACTGAAGCCACCTTGGGACTGGGACCTGTCGGCGCAGAGCACCAAGCCCTCGTGAGATTCGAAAGGGAGGACTGAGCTAAAACGGAATGAGCAACTCGCACAATTCTACGACAAGGGTTATATTAACAAAACAGGATCACAGGCACCTTACAAGCCCCCACGGGACGCGTCTTTGATTCCTCGCAGGGAACAGATCCTAAAGGGACACTAACTACGCGCGCCCCTGCAAAAGACGCCATCATCAATAGTGGGCCGTCAAGCACCGATGCCAACCCCATCCAGATCAAAGTCGGCGGCGGCCTGACGAGCCCGCCCTGCTCCAGGAGCGGCACCGGCTCGGGGGCTCGTAGCTGTCGTCGCTCGTCTCCGGAGTCGCGAAGAGCTCGCCGGAGTCGCTGGAACCTCCGACGCCTCCACCGCCTGAGGAGCCGCCAAGGGAGCGGTCGGCGGGCCCAGTCCTCGCCGCAGCAGGGTCCCGGCCACCTCTCCCGGGGCAGCACTCCAGCTGGCGCCCGTTAGCATCGAAGACCTTGAAGAACATCACCGAAGCACCGTCATACTCCAAGTGGATCACGAAGGAGCCTCTTGTCCTGCAAACCCGGGCGATTTCGCTCCAGCCCCGAGTCATGAAGACCTTGCCCGGGGCAACGACCGCGACCTCTGCCTCGGTCGCGAGGGTGCTACAGCCAAAGCTCCAGGGGCTCTCCCTGCGGGATGATGGAGGCGAAGAAGGGAGGAAGGAGAATCCAAGATTGAGGAGGCATGGCAGCGTGGAACACGAACTCTCGGGAGGAGCCCTCGGTGTGGACCCTAGGGGGGACGACCCACACCTTCGTGACCCGTCGGCGCCGACGGCGGCGCCGCCCGTGGCGATCAGCATCAGCTCCTTCAGGGCCCTCGATGTGGGCGTACAAGGGAAGCGGGAACCCCGGCGGTGCCCGCTCGCACCAAGGCCTCGACACCACCTGATGGGCCCCCTCGCCCGGGCCACGGAGGACGAACCGTTTCTTCGGCGGGAGCGGGTCTGGTTCCTCTCGGGGAGCCTTTCCCTTCTCTGCCATCGAGAACCGGCGGATCGGAGCCATCGCAGCAAGACGGAGCAAGGACCGGGAAGAAGGAGAAGCAAGGAAGGATGGACTGGAAGGGCGCGCGCCGTTCCGTACTTATGGCCGGCGAAGGCCAACTGCCGACCTCCACGATCGCAGGTAATCATGACCCACTTTACATGCAGGGACTTTTCCAATCCGTGCAGTTGCCGAGGCGCCATGGGGAAGTGGAACGCCCATGTCCAATCAACCGCCACGCGGCACCCAAGGCCGCAGGCTGTTAGGGCCCGCGGCGCTTCGCTCTTGCCCTTCCGCCTCCCAGCATGGCCAAGTCTGGGCGCGCCTTGGGCCCGGGGGCTACTGTTGGTGTTCTGGGAACGGGGGTCCCCTAGACTTGCCTGCCTGCGGCCTGCGGCATGGCTCAAAGGGGGCCCCAGCACGGCGCATCTTCACCAACACAGACCCAAGACCCTCGCGAGGGGCCAAGCCTCGCGGGGCGGACGACGCGGAGCTTCCTCAGGCACGGCCTCATCAGCCTGGCTCGCGAGGAGGTGGAGAGATCAAGGCGGGGTACCTCATGAGGTGCCCGTGACACAAGCCATGACGACCAAAGGCGCCAGGCGGGCACCAGCCCGCGCAGTGTCCTCCTTTCCTCTTTGGTGCAAAGGGGGCAAGCGCAGCCGTGGAGTACCGAGGCATCAGGCAAAGGTTGCCATTTCGGTGCAACAAGACCAAGACCAGGAGGACTGCAAGATGGAGGTCATCATGGAGCCCAAGACGGCGTCACCACCAGAGCTTTGTGCAGGCGAAGACTACTTTTGTCAGGATAGCTGGTACTAGCTGTCCCCCTTCAAATTAGCCTGCCATTGTTGGCTCCCTTCCCGCTCGATATTTGGGAAGAGGACTGGGGCCTCTATAAATAGTACTAGCCACCCATAGGGTAGGTAGGCAGAGGAAAAGGATGAAGAAGAGAGAGAGAGAAGGGTGACTGAACTCCTCCCAGCAGTTCATCGCCCCAGCCAAGAATAGACCCTCGCGAGGCTGCTCTTCCTTATATTGTTCATCATCATCAGCCCAAGAGGCAATCCACCACACCACACACTGGAGTAGGGTATTACACCACAACGGTGGCCCGAACCAGTATAAACCCTGTGTCTCTTGTGTTGTTCCTTCCGTAGCTTAGATCTTAGCGCGGCGGAGGGGTGCAGGTAGGTAGGAGGCGAAATCTCCGCGCGCACCCCAATGTTCGAACCTCAAGGGTCTGCCGGAACCCGAAATCCGACAGGTCCGGTTTTGGATCCAATAACCCGTTAACAGCCCCGACCAATGGGGATTTTCCACGTGTAAAAACATCATTGGCTGGAGGAAACACGTGTCGGCTCATCATTGGGACATATGTCATCCACTCATTGGACCCAAAGTGCCTATGATACGTCAACACGTGGCACGGCCCAACAGAGGCCCATTCCTGTGAAAAGGTCGGCCTGTTTGACTTGGTCAAAAGGTGGCGGGCCGGCCCACGGCAAGCCTGTTAACGACATGTTCGCATATAGCCCATTTACAGCCCACTAACCCAGGGCCTATTTACGGCCTATCCGAATTAGGCCGAGTAGCATCATCTGGGCCGTCCAATATAATTCCAGCCCGTTTTAACTTCCGGCCTATGTATGGCCCATGACGTCTTTCGGCCCATATGAGGCCCTTATTACTCTCGGCCCATTAACGCCCGTGGTAAAACTGGCCCGTAATGAACAGTGTATCACTTTATACCCATTAACGGCATGTGGTGAAACTGGGCCATAATGAACAGTGTATCACTTTATGCCCATTAACGACCCATTATTCTGTTGGGACGTTTCCAGCCCATGTTATCCTTCGGCCTTCTCGGGGCCCATTTATTCTTGGGCTCATTTCCACATTCGTTTACTTACGACCCATTACTATTATTTTTTGCTTGTGGGCCAAATTCAGCCCGTGGTTATAGTCGGCTCCTTTATGGCCCATTAATATGTTGGGCCGTTTTCATAGCGTCATGAAAATACAGCCGATTAACGACGGCCCGTTATGGTCGGCCCATGAATGATTTCAACTCTAGCCCATTTATGGCCATAATGTGGTCTGTTATTGGCCCATGTTTAGCCAACCGATCATACGGCCCGTAGAAGGCCCATTGATGATACGACCCATAGAAGGCCCATTGTGTCTACAGCCTGTATAAGGCCCATTGTTTCTATGCCACGTAGAAGGCCCATTGTTTCTACGGCCCTTAGAAGGCCCATTGTTTCTACAGCCCATAGGAGGCCCATGTTAACTACAGCCGGTGGGCATCAAAGTTCGCCACTAGTGCAATTGTAGGGAACACCCTACACTATACAAAAATGGCTTGCTGTTTTCTTCAGCTAGTGGCTGCATGTTAAGAACAAATTTTGTATCGCACCAAAACAAATTACAACTATAAAAAAAGGAAGGTTGGCATAAAACTTAACAGTCTAGCAGATAAATGGACCACCAGAAGTTCAGAAGCTCAGTTCATTTGACCTGACTGTTACATTTTCATGTTGTACTGTCCGATGGAGCACCATAACCTTCGCCTTCAGTTCTCCTAGGCTCCTAGACAACATAGCAAATGTCTGATAGTCTGGTTTCAAAACCATGCATATCTTGACAACATCGAACAATGTCTCTCCTTGTTTCACAAAGGGTCTCTGTAAGGGAATGGACTTGTGTCTCGAGCGCAGATACAACATTGTTTTGAGCTTGCATATCTTGATCATGAGGCAGTTTGGACGAGATTGCCTTAACAACCAAGCCAGTATCATGCAGGAACGTGCTTTTGGCACTGTTAGTGGACAGGTACTCACCCACTACAGCAAGAGCTGACATTGCGGTTATAGTTGCCTCGCCACCTTCAGAACGTGGCGGTTCCACCATTTTTTCCATAGCTAGCTGAAAAGTCGTGGTTTTACATTAGTAGTACCAGAACAGAAGATATTAAGGAGGCAGCAAAACCAAACAAAATAGCTTTGGTCTATATACAGAACTTATTCTGGTGAACCCATGTAAAATAATAGTTGTATTTTATTGCAAAGTACATAATAAAACCAGGTTCCAAACATATGACCATATACCATCGCTAATGTATTGTCTATTTCTTCACATTGTATTGAGGGCTAAGGATAAAGAGACGAAGTTTATGATACGGTAAGCATAGTATGACATCATTCATATCACAAAATAACTGAGAACAGACAAACAGGCAATTGTAACGCTGTGTGGGCAAGTCCAGCACGGAACTAGATTATACGTCAAGATCAAAGGAACATCACTCCTCTCTTTTAAATCTTGTAAGGTGCAATGATACGCTAAGACAATTGTGTATAAAATTGGAAAGAGTAATAGACATTGGCTGCAAACCATGCAGTTCAAGGCACAAGTTAGAGTAAGTAGTAGTTAAAAGGCATGAGGATTAAGGACTTACAACAACGTCTTTGACTGGTGTAGTCATGCCCTTCTTCTTGCTGGTGTGACAGTCCTTGAAGATTTCCACAGCATTTGTTTCAGGTACTTTTTGGTCCTTGCGGGATTTCCTCTGCATTTGGAACAAGTCAATATAGATATGATAATATGGTACAGCGAAATGAGTGAAACAGCAGCTAATTACAAGAGCCTCGCAATGTGCAATATAGCTACGAGATCCTATCGTCTGTTGGAATTTCACTTTCGTACGGTTGGCCTTGTTCTTTGAATAGTTCACCTAGAAGAAGATAGATTTGTGTGGCACATGCATAAATAGGACTTCAACATGTGATCTGATCACATATATATAATGTACCTGATACTTCAGATCGGACCAGTGTTTAATGAGGCCCCTCCAGTCTTCATCGGATATATTTTTCACTGGAGATGTTTGGGCAAGTTCACTGTTAGCCTTGCCTTCAAAGTGAGTTTTCCTCAAGTTATACCGATACTATCGCAGAGCAGACTTGAAACATGGGTGCAAGCTTGTCTGGTTGCATCATCTTGGCTATCCAACTTGAACCTCATCTGTTGAAAATTATGGGAGTCTCATTATCAGCAACCTATAAAGTATTGGACAGAGCAAGACGATATTACTAGTTTCCATACATAACCATACTTATAGATAAATGGTCGAGGAAGGTGTTGAACTGGGTTTCGTCTTTGTCATTCCTATACTGAATCCATGTTGGGAGGATACGTACATGACACCTAACAGCAACCGCTGCCTCTGATACTAACTTGGCTGACTCTGTAGCATCACGTGGCCTTTTTAAACCTGCCTCAAAATGGATCTCCATTCTTCCTCCTCTAGATTTAGTTAACCTATCAAGCATTATCCCTGATGTTCGTTTCCTCTTGCGCCTAGGTGCTAGTCCAACAACAAACATAGGAAGTGTTAGTGTACATCAAACTGTGAGACTACATATTAAGAAGCATGCAACTGTAACTTGACTCCAGCAACTACCTTCTTGTTGTTGAAGCTCACAAAGTTCAGCTGATCTTGCCAACTCATCTTGTGTCAAGAGTGCTTCGGAAGTAGTGTCAGGTGGCAAGGGAGCTTGGGAACGTGCTGCTAGCTGAGTTGACCAACAAGTAAATCGTGCAGGTAGTGGTACTGTGGAAGGTGTTGCAACAACTAGGGTTGTCTCTGCTTGTTTGGTGGCAGCTATTTGTTTCTGTTTGGCTTGTTCTGCAGCTCGTGTAGCATGGGATACCCTGTCGGTACAATTTTCCGCTGGACTTTGACCTTCTATTGCACCATCAGTACCAGCAAAATCTGCAGGACTGTTCCGCTTTCCTTTCCCTGTCGTTCTGTCTTGCTTCCTCTTTCTCTGTGCCATGTTAAGTCAAGCCGACAAGAAAAATGAATAGCAATTTAGTTCTTCATAACAAATGTACTTTGATGTAAGAACATGGTGTGATAGACAGAGATTGTATGTTCTAGAAACAGGAACACGTGTCTTAGTCACAAGTATAATTTGTAAAGTAAGCAGATGAAATTCAACAAAATTAGAAGCAATACAAGCTAGACATCATACATAACATGCAACCACATATAACAGTGTCAAGTTAGAGGGAGCACCTGTGATGGTGCACTAGGGGAGACGTGCTCATCAACAACACAGCTACGTTGAGTGTCTATGCATGTGTTGTCTTGGAAATCATCTTGGGGGGATGGAGGAGTAGAATCTGTAGAGGCCCTCCATTTGGAAGGAGCACCTTCATCCACTGCATTGCTAACTTCCTTCCGCTTTATTGATTTTGAATTGTCAAGTAAAACTGGCAAGAAAAAGTAATAAAATTCACTCTTCAGAACTCATTCGTGCATGATACTAACAATCACTACTTTGATGTAAGGCAAACACATGATTGCAGGATGGAATAATACGAAAAACAGGACGGCATGGCATATTCACAATTGTTTGTGTAAACTAAGCAAAAACCATTTCACCAAATAAGAAGCAATGCAAGCTAAACACCACGTGAAAGATGCAACCAATATGACTCTGCCAAGTTAAAAGTGTCCATCATAAATGGCATTTCAACAAATTAGAACCAGCGCATGTTATAAGTCATATCAAAGATGCAACTAATATCACACTGCATATACTGAAGGTGTCTCGTCATATTGATTTATGCGGGATACAAAAAAACAATAGTTTTATGTGAGGACATGCTTAATAGACAGATGTACTATGTACTAAATACAGGAAGGCATGTCACATTAACATGTATAATGTATAAGCTAAGAAGAATAGCACATGCAGTTTAACCAGATTGGAAGAATTACAATCTAGACACCATATGCAACATGCAACCACATATCACGCTGCCAAGTTAGAGCAGGGGAAATGCGGTAATCAACTACAGAGCTACGTTCACTATCTTCATCTAGCCTTGCTATTTCTTTAGAATCATGTCGGGAGGCTGACGCTGCATTCTTTAAATGAGGAGTAATCCACTTGCCTGACTGCCTCATCGTAAGTGATTGATGAGGGATACACAAGAACATTAGTTTGATATAAGAACATGGTTAATACACAGATGTACTAGTATGCACCAAAAACAGAAAGGCATGTCATATTCAATGGTATAATGTTTAAGCTAAGCAGATGCAATTTAACCAAATTGGAAGTAATACAAGCTAGACATCCGGCTGGAGTGGTGAGCATGATCATCTAGGACCTGAGAGCCTGGTGGGAGGCGGGCTGCTTCGCCACCATCGCTGCTTTTTAGTTGGCTTCCAGGTGATGCCTCTCTTTGCTGGGCTTGTCACTGGCTCGACTAGTGCCCTGACTAGCTATTTGTCTTCTAGTGCTCACGGGATGGTGGTTCATGTAAAAAATATCTTTCCTTATCTTAATAAAGACCGACTTCGGCCTTTCGAATACAAGCTAGACACCATATGTAACATGCAACCACATATGACACCGCGAAGTTAAATCAAGCACCTGGGATGGTGGTTCGTTGCGAGCGAGGTCATCAACTCCAGAGCTACGTTTACCGTCTCCATCTGCTGACACTTCACCTATTATAAGGCTGAAACGTGTCTAGCCTATCCGCGTACGATGCTGGAGCAAAATTCTCTCTTTTCTTTTTTTCTTCTCTCATAGCAGCAGAGTCTGAAATACCCTTGCATAAAAACACAATAGTGAGAGTATGGGTGAAGTCTGTGCAGAACTAGTGCACTGTAAAAGTAGCAGATAGCAAGTGGCTAAAAAATAAATGACAGGAGACATATGATAGCTCTACAACATTGCATGGCAAACAAAATTAGATTCTACTCCGTATGATTTTGTAATATATGAGCACAGGAAATGCAGGTACTCCTCCAGCACACCACCACATGTGGTCATATCAAGATAACGGTCGACTGAAAATAAGTAGGTCAGTCAATTTTTTTAATGAACCATACGATCTATAAGGAACGGGTAGATGGCCTTCATCTACCTCCCGCCAGTCACTGTTGACGATCTTTCTCGAACCACCAGCGACCACCAGCCCAGACCCCTGCCTCCGCCGCCCGCCCTCTCCTCGACCTCACACCACCGCCGTGCTTGGCAGCGCACCCAGGCCATCCCTTTAATGCCGGCCGACCTCCATATCGGGCGCCAGTAGCTCTAGGCCCCACACACCCCTAAGATAAACACCGAGGCGCTGCTTCCCTGGCATAATAGGCGGACTAGTGCCTGTTATGCCGGGGAATGCTTCCGTTAATTGGAAATCAACTGACCAGGAATTGAAATTCAGGGGGGAGGCGGACCTCTAGCTAAGGTGAAATAGTATATGAGGAGAAACCTTGTGCATCGTGAGTTACTAGGAACATCTAGTATCAAGACGAAGCGGTCAACTAGTGTCTTCTGTGGGATGAATAACGTGCAAGTAGACATGTAAGATTTGCATGAATAAGGGAAGAGGAGTACCATTTTCGGTTGCCGGTGTGGTCACCTCCACATGTTGCGTCAATCTTCTTCTTTTTGCCGGGGAAAGCGATGTTCCAGAGGAGGGTGCAGGCTTGGACGAACCCATGGCCAAATTGTTGACTATGTTGTCGTGGCCGTATGTCGACTGAGGGGAAGCAGATCTGAGGCGGTGAAGGACGGCATAGCAGGAACAGCTCCGGTGCGGTGGAGGGTGGCAAAGTTGGAGTGGCAGCAGTGATGCGCAGGACAGCGTGGTTGAACTGGCTTGGGTACGGATGGCTCGGCCTCGGCTTCAACTACTAGCCGTGGAGGGTGTTGCAGTTGAGGTTCCGATGGACGACGACGTCGGGGTATCGGCTCCGGCGTGATGGAGGAGGGCGGCGGTTGATTGGTGGAATGGTGTGGTGGACGGAGCACGCCGGGTTTTCGCCCTGGTGTAGAGGTAGTTTTTGCGCCCACGGAGTACGAATGGGGAATCGGATGGGTGGGCAGGGGGAGGGGGAGAAGCATGTTTCGGTCTGGGACACGCTTGTTTTTGGCTTTTTTGAACAAAAGATGGGACGCGCTTGTTTGAAATTTGGGGAAAGTACAAACTTCGCCCCCCTCTTAAATTTCGGACCTACTGTGGGCCGGGGGTAGGATGGTAATCCCAGGTGTCCCAAATAGTGGGCGGGAGCGATTTCGGCCGCGCACATGTGTGCTTAGGCAACCATTGTGTATGAATGTTTTTCGGAGGCGGTTGCGTGGCGTCTAGATGAAGCTACAAACCTACCCCGGTTTAGACCTTTGGACGTCGGGCCGGTAGGTTTCACGGGTCGGAGTTATTAGAAAAGTAATTTCCTTGTACTACCAAACTTTGGTTTCACGCGGTTTCAGGCGAGTAGAGGCTCTTTTGGCGCTTCGTTCGAAATTTTGAAACACAAGCATTCACGTTTAGGGTACTATTGAACTTTGAGGATTGACCTAAATCGACAACGTTAAATTTGACCTTGTATGTTTGGAAACCTCATTAATTATCCGCTTCTTTTTGAAATTTTGACACTTGAAAATCCTATAACTACGATTATTTTGGAATCCAGGAACTAAATTAGAATCTATTTTGCACACGACTACATATGCTATTATGTACAAAATCAGAGCAAAGATTGGTGCCCCCATAATTTAGGTATGATTTACAAATGCCATGATATCAAATTCAAATAATTGAATGGACTTCATGTTGAATTCAATTTTTTTAAACCACCTTAAGTTGAATTCAAATGTATGCTAGTTCATAGGTAGCTATTTATAATGTTCATTGTGTAACTTTCGTATGTATAATGTGCCTTACACACACAGTATGAACTATACTCACGTTTATATTCGATTGCTAAAGTGATGCATTGTCTGGAGTTCAAAATACTAACTATGTGGATCAATTGTGTCGAATAATAACATAGACATGCTCAAATTCGATAGAATCTAGATTTCGAATGGATCAATGGCCGTTCCTTACGCGAATTGCAAATATCATGATCCCATCCTAATATTTGGATACAATTTATATCTTTAATCAATGTGTACAGCAGTCTCGTATGTGTAGTTTCACTCTCCATCGGTGGTCTCTCACACATGCTCACACACTCTCTCCTGAGGTGTCTTTCTCGCACACATGCTCTCGATATAAGCCTCCCTCCCTCCCTCTCATAACCATTTACGACTGTTTTCACTAACCTTTATCACAAGCACTCTTCCTCTCGCAAGCATACACATGCACAATCCGCATTGACCCTTTCTATATACATAGACCTGCCTACGTGTCTCCTGTACGCACATTATCTTTAGGCCTGTCTCTCACGCATTGTCTCACACCTCTTCCAAATCGACGAGTATGATTCTAGCAGAGCATTCTGTAGGATGCCCCTTAAAGTTAGGTTGGATGAATAGTGATATTAGAGATAAAGGGGTTACCTTAGTCTGAGAACCTAGGGTTACAAATCCTAGCCGGCTTTGTCAGTGGACATAGAGTCCTTCACAATTATGCTATCTTTGTCTTGTATGACTAGTCATCCATGGGTCTCCCTAAATGCGTCACGGGCCGACCAATGTGGCGCAGGACGGAACCAAATGAAGGGCCTCACCTCGACCCACCGGATCTCACGCAGTGACACACCCTTTGCCCCCATGTCTCATTATCTTCTCACACCCACACATACCAACACAGACACCACACACAAAAAAATATTCTCCTGGTGCCTCTATCCACTCCCCCCTTGCATATACACACTCAAGGGAATCTCTCGCCGTGACGTCATATTCGTCTCTCTCTCTAGACCACTCTCATTTCTCGTGCTATCTCTCCCACACCCCCCTTGTCGGCCCCTCTATCCATGCCTCTCTCGAATATGTAATACACACACATACCTCTCTAGGCCCTGCAAATGCATCAACTACACATTCACACATGTTACATCATGTACCCCATTGATCTAAAAAGCCCTCTCTTCCCGTTTATTTCGCATACAACATTCCTTTGAATAAAGTGTGGCCAAAAAAATATTTTAGAATTTCTACATATATACAACATTACAAAGTTATATGGAGGAGTATGACCGCTTACATTGCATGGTGCCCACAATGATATTTATTACGCACTGTGAATTTGTATATTTTTATACTATATATAAAGTTATTCATAATAAAGATAAACGAAGAGCATCTCTCTCCCCATCGCATACCCCCCCTCTACGCTCCTTTCACGTACGCACACAAACTATCTCCAGGTCCTCTAAAAGTAAGCCCCCAACACATTCACGCATGTTTCATCTTTCTCTCACGATATATAAAGTGACGATCATTGTATTTGAAGCGAAAGCACGATACGTACATTGGACTTCAGAATCCACTCATTACAGTCACCATTTACGTTTTGTGGTTATTATACAGTCACAGGCTCACCGTACAACTCTGTATTTGCTCAAGACATGACTAGTTGACCAGTTAAATGCTCCACGTGGCACCTCTAGTGTTGCATCACATTATCTCACTACCATTGGGCCCACCTGTCGGCTTGTATCTACTCTACAGCTACACTCTTATAAAATACTAGCAAGATGCCCATGCGTTGCACGGAACATCAAGATGCATTCGCATGAGTAGTTTATCTTGTGGGAGAAAAGGATGAACCAGAGAAGGCCTTATTTGCATGTGTGGAGAGGGATGTGGGTATCTTTTTGCAAAATTGCCATAGTTTCCTTCATATCCGTCAGATATAGATCGGACGGCCTATATTGCAGGATGGCAGGCACACGATCATCAACAACTATGCTTTTTATAAGAGTAGGGATAAAATACACTCTTATAAAACAAAGTTGGTGATGATGTGTGCCTGCCATCCTGCAATATAGGACGGATAGGAAAGAAACTATGACAATTTTGCAAAAAGGTACCCACACACCTCTCCACATTTGCAAATAAGGCCTTCCCTAGTTCATCCTTTTCTCTCACAAGATAAACTAGTCATACAAATGCATCTTGATGTTACGTGCAACGCACGAGCATCTTGCTAGTAAGAATGAAAACAAACGAAAAAAATATTGGACGGTTGTTTGAAGTCATGACCACGGGCACAGCGGACAAGGTGGCCTTGTATTGGTATGCTGAGCCGTTTGTTTTAACACACAGGAGCTGGTGTGGTGATTATACACACACGCACGCATGCACACGAACTACATGCACACAACACTCACACAAACACATGCACCCACGCACGCACGCAACACTCACACGTACACACGCAGCCACGCACGCACGCAACACTCACACACACACACACACATGCACACATGCATGCACACACCAGTACACCACACGACCAACACACACTCTCACACTCAAGTGCTCAACCTACACGTGCATGCACGCATATCAAGCCCTGACAGACACATACACAACCAGGTGATTCCCGTGCACGGGGTGGAGTCTTGTCGCGCCTGCATAAATTTGTGTTTATCTGACATTTTCCCTATGCGAACTGACAAGTGGGACCCACAAGGAACATGGTCAATTTAACTAATCAACACGGTGCCACACAGACTATTTGGCCGGTCAACAGAGTGCAATCCGATGCTGAACCATGAGCAAGTGACCGTATAATCACCGCAAAACATATATAGTGACCGTAATCAGCTTATTCTTAAGTTCAGTGAACGTATTACGCTTCTCTCTCTGTAGGCCCTCCAAAACTACATCTCTACACGTTCTCGCATGTTACATCTAACAACTATGCAATACAACACTACTACTACACTCTAACATAATAAATCATATGTGTTTTTAGTTTTACTAGATATTATATTGTTACTTAATTATTCATTTTGCATACATTAAAATTTCCTTTGAAATGTATGGCCAGTATCATATACCGCATGGGAAAAATCCTGCCCTTTCATGTTTAATCGGGTTTGTATCGATGGATCATGCGAAACAGCAAAACTATAGTACTATATACAGTACAAGTGACAGTTCACTGGGCCATCATGTCGTGTACTCCTCCGTCTTAAGAGTGGAGTGCTCACTTTCATAAATCTTCTAGTCCCTTTTGCCGACATGTGGGGCATCAAGCTACCGGGTCCACGTGCCATACCAGAATACAGTGCAGAGCAGCCGGGGTGAAGCACCCAGTCATGGCGCCGGTGTAGTAATGAGCAATGAGGCGTCAAATCACAAAGCTGCACCTTTCCCGCAGTTAAGTTGGAGGGACGAAGTAATAATGCTAAAAAAAGAAGTTGGAGGGACGAAGCAACCATCATTTCACTCGTTGATGAATCCGCTTCTCCCGCATCTTCTTCAAGGTAACCACGTGTTGCTTCTGTCGTTGTTCTGCCTCATGTGGGAAGCGGATCGGCTTGGTAAAGCACTGACACGTGGGACCGCATGTTAGCAAACCGCCAAGACAACATCCTCTAAAAATAAGAAACCTCCCCCACCATCCGCGCGGCAAAATCACCTCCTTTTACTAATCTTGATTCTATAATTTTTTAGATCAATATAATTGAGATTTGTATAGATAGCACACAGGAGCAAAACCAAGTGGTACGGTTAAGGGAATCCACAATGTGTAGCCAAATGTGAAAATGGCTTTTGGCATCGTGGGAACCATTGTGGACGGTGTTGCCAAAGCCAAAAGGATGGAACCAAAGCTCCCTGATTGATTGATTGAAGGAATAGAAAAATGCAACGTCTCTCCTCTTTCTCCCGTGCTTGGACGCATGTACAGTATAGAGGATAGAGTCTACTCCCCTGTCCCTTCTATCACAAATCACAAAGCAGTGAGGCGTCAAATCACAAAGCACAGATGAAGCAACCATCATTTCACTCTTCGCTGACTCCGCTTCTCCATCATCTTCTTCGAGAAACCATTTCACCGCACTAAGCTGGACGGACGACGCTATTGTGTACGAATAGTACTAGTACATTTACGCGTCCTTTGGTTCAACGGACTTCCTGGATGCAAATAATGCGGTTGTCTCGGCTTGCAGGCGGCACTTCCGAACGACTTACCATGGTCTCCCTCAATGGTATTCTCCGTCGAACGCACTTCGCGAAACCACAACGTTCGAGATATCGTCAACGTCACCGCAATGGGGAAGGAAGTCCAATATAGTTACTACCTCCATTTTTTTGTACACAAGGCCAGTATATCAAAATTACAATTTGCAAAAGGCCACTAACACTAATTGAGGCAAAATTGATGGGGTTTGCCTCGTACTAGCAACCAAGGACATTAATATCCCTTGCATGCATGCGGAAGTGAGAAGGTTGGTTTGCATGGCGCTGCATTAATCAAGCGATGAGGAGTTAGATGGTTAGCTCTTTCGGATTTGGAGAAAAATTACACATTAATTGACACGTGAAACGAGGATTTGTATCGATTAATCCCGCGAAGGAAAACCCCGCCTTTCTTTTTTAACACTAGTACTCCTAGTACGTAGTACTACGTACTTATCCTGTTTGGGTCTAGGCCTTGCATTGCCATACTTCGCCACACATTTTTGCCAAGATTGCCTAAAGTTTTCAAAATGAAAAGGAGGTACACTTGTGCATGGTTGTCGCGGTCGCACCACACCGTCACACTATCGCTCCTGCACGGCACGGTCGCACCGCACCCTCACATGCACAGTCGCTCCTGCACGCCGCAAACCCAACCAAGGGAACGCACCCTCACTAACACGTGTTGTCACATGTGAAGTAACTAAACTCAGCCATCCTACCGCTGACACATAATTTTCGTTCATAGAGTATGTTTATCCAACCGCATGTTGGGGAGTATCCGTACGGCCCGTGCGGTGGTCTGTTGGGGAAGAAGAAGAGGTGAGGAAGAAGGGTTAGGAGACGTAGGATATTCATCCAACTGCCTGAAATGGTACACTAGCCCAAGTCAGGCGACTTGCATAACAATATATGTTTTTACACAGGAAAAGATCCATAAAAACAACAACATAAAGAAAAACTATCACTGCTCGCGGAATGAGACAGCCTCGTCGTCTTTGGCTACCGACGTGAACCAGTCGTAGCTGCCGACGTGTGTCTCTGCACCGTGGTTGTCCTCGGCCTTCAGCTACTCGTTCACGCGGAGCATGCGAGCGCTCTGCACGGACAAGAGCACTGCCCGGTTCAAGTCGAGGACGTCCGGTTCCGCCTGCAGGAGGGCCTCGATGGCAGCGGCATCCGCGTGCTCCGCGTTGAGTCGAGCCTCCGCCACTCGGTTCAAGTCCAGGACGTCCGGTTCCGCCTGCAGGGGGGCCTCAATGAGAGCGGCATCCGCGCGCTCCGCGTCGAGTTGAGCCTCTGCCGCCCGGTTCAAGTCCAGGACGTCCGGTTCCGCCTGCAGGAGGGCCTCGATGGCAGCGGCATCCACGCGCTTCGCCTCAAGTTGAGCCTCCGCTGCCTGGTTCACATCCACGACATCTAGTTCCGCTTGCAGGAGAGCCTCGATGGCAGCGGCATGCGCGCGCTCCGCGTCGAGTTGAGCCTCTGCCTCTCGGTCCTCCTTTAGTATCGCCAGGTTGAACCGTTGGTCCGCCTGCACCATGGGGGACTCGGACGCCGGCACGAAGTCGACATCCCTCGTCTCATACCCATCGGGGGCCTTCTGCACCATGATCTCCACCATGAACATTGGATCAGCTTCCTCCTCCTCGTAGCTTGGCTCCAGAGAACTCGGGGATTGGCCCGCCGCAAAGCGAGCTTGGGAATGGAGGTCTCTGGCGTCGACCGTTGCCGTGATTTCTGCGTGGCGCTCCGGCGTCAGCATCTTGTAGTACGTGATCTTGCGGTGCACCATGGCTTTCCGGCGAACTAGGGGATGCTTGACGCGGGGTAGGGGATAGAAAGGTGGGGGAAGGGGCTGGAGATTATGTGTGGTTTTAGGGCAGTGGCTGGCGTAGGCCGAGCAGCGAAGGTTCTGGTGTGAATAGTGGTTCCGGTGATGACCAGTCAATCGGTTTTGACTGTACATCGCTCTTGTCGCGTTCATGTTGCAGCCCGGCATTCTGGACCCTCCACGTCGCTCACCGAATGGAACGTGCTTCGTCTTGCGTTTTCGCTCGCTTGTGGGACCGCAGTTAAGAGCAAACCGACGTCCCTCCCCCTCCCCCGCCCGCGTCATTTTATGCGGAATAAATAAAAATAGATGGAGTATACTAGGGATGAGGATCCCCTGACGTGGCCGAACCCATTGAGTAACTGACATGCGGGGCCTAGCAAGCATGGGGTCCACCAGTAAGTGACCGAAAGGGAGGGTAAGGCAGGGATACATATGTGAAAGGAGCTTCCAATGATATAATTTTCACATTATACATCTCATGTACTATTAATCTTGTCAATAGTCAAATGCGGTTTTGAAAAACGCATTAGAGCATGGTTAATAATATAGCCAGTCGGTGGCTCTAAGGAACTGCCATGTCATCTATAGCCATCATCTATTATATGCACTCATACAGTAGTGTGGGCTATAAGGTTGGCTATTTCTCGCAAAAAAAATTAAGGTTGGCTATTGTATTAGTACTTTTTCCATCTCCTCTCCATCTCTTTCTTCCTATTTATTATACGTATTTAACTAGGATTGCATATATAGCTAGGCTCTTGCATGAGAGCTCACTCCCCTTACTTTTTCACATCTCTCTCCTCCACATATGCCCTATATAAATGGAAGGAGGGAGTAAAACTATAAGCACTTCATACTCTAGTACAGATGTTGTCAGTACTATTGAACAGGGAGCTTAAAAAAGTTACTATTGGACTGGCTATACGTGGCGAAATCCTAGTAGGAAGAGCATGCGCGAGAACAAGCACATTCACGTGGTTGAAAACGAATTGGAAACCATCTCGAGTACAAATCTAGGAGTATGTACGAATCTAACAACATTGATTGGGCGTTGTTGAATGTTGATACTTTTTTATCAAAGTAGAGATACTTTGACTACACACAAAACTTATATGTAAACTAGAAAGGATAGGAGGGAGTATATTGTATGTTGAAAAACGAAACGAACATTGAATACCCTTTATATATGATTTGTGGATGCTATGATCACCGGTTCAAAATTTTGAATCTGCCTTAGGTATCACACATGCCCCCACTCGTTCTCTCTCGATTTCATCTCGAGGTCCGGAGATCGATTGAAAGAGGACTAGGGTGGGTACAATACGTTCGATTCGCTTATTAACGTACAATATACACCCTCTGATACCCACAGACCCCCCCCCGCGGGTCATTTCTATCATAGAAACAGACCAAACCTTTATCTCCTTGCATGACGCGCAATTGATCTCTGAACATCAATCGATCTCGTCAACATGTGTCGGGGCATGAACCGAATGGGATGTCAAAACTAAAACGCAAAGCGACATGTAGTGGAGGCAAAGTGAAACTTCAAATGAACCGTTTGTTTGTATGCATGTCGGACAAATTACAAATAAACATTGGAAATACAAGCATGGTATAGGCCCACATGCGAATGATACTCGACGGAATGTTCAAATGAGGCATGCGGGAGGATGGACTCGACCGGAGGGTGACATGATCAATGGAGAAGAGGGTTGGAGAGGAATGAGAAATAAGCAAACGCCACATGATTGTACTTGAACGGCTCAAATAAACAATAAGTTGTCTCGCTTGGCCTACATAGTGAAAGGTCTAATGCGCAACGCGGAGCACTGACGCTCAAATATGGCTGGGAAAACAGGGAAACTGACATGTGGGGCACACCTGTCGGGACAATAGCGCAAACTAGTTCCATGGAGGAGCTGGCCCATGACCTCCTCGCCACAGGCAACCGTTCATGTGAGTCGTGGGGGCCAACAATGTGGCACAGCTCCAGCACCGCCTCTGGACACGACGACCATGGTGAGCGACACACTCATTATCGCTAGACACGGTCGGTTTCAGTGTGCCGAGGGTGGCGTTAGTGATGTGGGACGACCAACAGTATGTTTGGTTTGTGCCCAAGGTTTCCCCATCAAAGCATTGGGTAGCCAAAATTTTGGTTGAGGTTTTGGTTGCCCATGATTTGTCCGACATCGGCAAGAAAAATGAACTAGAGTTGGCTAGAGTTCATTGGCATGCCAAAAAAATGGCAACCATCCAAACAAAGACCAATCTTTGGGTCATGACCAAAATTTTGGTAAGGTGCACTTTGGCCACAATCCAAACACACCCCAACACCTGGCTTGTCGAGGATGCACGGGGCGCCGGGTGTCGTGGTTCCGACTCTGACAGTGATGTAGGGGGGTGAGTATGGAGAGGCTAGATCCTAGCTATTGGGAAGTTGTTACACGCGAGGTTTACGAGTTCAGGCCCTTCTCGGAGGAAGTAATAGCCCTACGTCTCGGAGCCCGGAGGCGGTCGACTGGATTATGCATGTATGGATTACAGGGGTGCGAACCCTTCATACTGAGGAGGGGGGTGGCTTATATAGAGTTCGCCGGCCCCCTCCTGCCCTCAGTAATGCAGGGTTTAAGGTACATTTAAGATTGGGCGTTACTGGTAACGCCTCTAATAAAGTGCTATGATGACCATGAAGACTACTTAACAGCTGACCGTTTGCCTACGGAGTGACTGTAGGTCTCCTGGCAGTCGAGTGATTAGCTTCATGGTCGAGTGGTAGCTTCTTGGTCGAGTGTCTTGAACCTGTCAAGTGGGGTACCTTCAAGTCGATTGATAGGTGATTTCTTCTAGGGATGTCCTTGGGTAGGGCTCTTTGGACGGGTCCGTGCCCCTACCCTAGGTACATAGCTTCATCATTAGCCCCCGAATGGATCGAGGTTAGAGTGGGGAAAGAGTTGGGGATCCTTTCCAACCGGTTCTTTGGGGCTGTATGAGTGCCTCGTTTAGGGTCAGTTGTCACGGATGACGTCATCAACCTCTTTCAGTCGCCTTGATCCATTCCAGGCCTTTCGTCGAGTGAATATCTTTGCTTGCGACATGCCGAGTGTTGGTGCGAGCGGGATACTCTGTTTTTGGCAAGTGGTTCTGTGGCCCACGGATCTCAAGGGATTCGGATTTTGGGAAGCGCGCGGGACGGGAGCAGCCGCAGTAATCAGAAGTGATAAAGCGAAAACTCCTCAATCCTCGCGTCGCCATTTTCACCACGTACTGCACGCGCGTCTACTGCAGGATTTGACTGGACTGCCTGGGCCTACCAGTCAGCCACTCGGGAGCGGCCCCTTATAAGTTGCCGGCTCGGGGTTTCCAAGCCGTGCGCTTATCTTCTTCTTCCTTCTTCTTCTCTCCCTTCGCCAGCCCTCCCGTGACCTTGGGTCGTACCCTAGCGCCGTTAGCCCATGTGAGACCTCGCCGGCGACGATGGTGAAGGGCAAGACCACTGCTTTGGAGCGCGCGAAGAAGGTGGCGGCGGCGGGGAAAGGAAAGAGGTCTGCACGAGGCGGATCTTCCTCCCGGACCACCCTGCCCAAGGGTTGGATTCAGGGCGACTGGATGCCATCGGTGCTCCGGCAGGAGGATCTCAACGACATGGTCGAGGGAGGAGCCATTCCCCACGAGGCTGCGCGTCTCCCGGGGAGGGAGATCGAACCTCAACCCCGCGATGGTGAGTGCGTGCTCCTCGCCACACACATCGACCGAGGGTTTTCTCTGCCTCCCCATCCATTCTTCCGGAGCTTCTTGAATTTCTTCGGAGCGCAGCTCCATCACTTTACCCCCAAATCCATAGTCTATCTTGCCGCGTTCATTTCCATGTGCGAGGCCTTCCTGGGTTGCCGTCCGCATTGGGGGCTTTTCAAGCATATTTTTACTTGCCGCTCTCAGTCGGTTAAAAAGGCCAAGTCGAGTGATGAGAAGACGCAAGTGATCCAGCTGTGCGGGGGCCTGGCGATCCAGACGAGGGGGAAGAGCTGTTTCCCCTCTATCACCTTCCCGGAGTCAATCCGCGGCTGGCAGTCGACCTGGTTCTACTGCTAGGACCAGGCGACCCCCGGACAGTCGATTGGTCTTCCTCCTTTTTCCCTCGACCGAGCCGAGAAGCCTGTCTCTCTGAAAGTCACGCCGGAGGAAAGGGCCCAAGTCAAGGTGTTGGCGGGTCGAGTGGTTGAGCTTGTCCGTGAGGGGTGACTAGGATGGACCTGTTAGAGGTCTTTCTCCAGAGGCGCATCCAACCGCTCCAGGCGCAAGACCACCTGATGTGGCTGTATTCTGGCCTTGACGACACCACTCGGATCCACCCGGAGGAGGTCACCGACGAGATGCTGGAGGGGTGGCTGTCAAGCATCACGGGGAACAAAGACAACCCCCGAGGAGCCAGAAGGGTAATTCCACTCGACAACTCATATGAAGTGGATCAGGTATGTCTTTGTGTCAGATATCTGGCCTTCTGTATTGGTCTTCTTTGGGTAAGTCGATTGACTTTCGTCCTGTCTGTTGTCTTCCAGGCGACCACTGAGATGTACTCGACGCCCAACGGGGCACAAGGGTCGACTGAGGAAGGTGAGGGGAGCGGAGGCGAGAGCGGGGACGACCAGGGCGAGTGGGAGTCCAACGGTGAGGGAGAGGAAGGCAACGACATCTTCTCCAGCGAAGAGGAGGAGGAGGTTGAACCCTCCCACCCGGAGGGGCGATCCAAGATCACCCACGATCCAGCACAGGAACGTGGCAAGGCGACTGCTCCTGTTGGGCAGTCGTCGAAACGCCCTCGGACTTCTTCTCCTCCGCCGACCGGGAAGGCTCCCAAGCACCCACGAGCGACGCCATCCAAGCCGCCCAAGGCCTTGCCCAAGATGAAGATAGCTGTTCCCACCATTTCCGGGTAACAATAACACTTGCTTTCCTTTGTCGACTGTGGACGGATCCTTGGTCGATTCACTGGGCCAACTGACTAACTTTCGAGATTTGCAATGGTGCAACTTCTGAGGTCTCCGCCAGGAACGACGACCAAGAGATGGAGGACGCTGTCACCTCCAACCCTGGTACAATCACTGACGTCCTGCTTTCGAGTCGACTGAAACTTTATTACGACTCTGGTCGATTGAATGTTTTCCTTGCAGCTCCTCCTCATGTTATTGACCTCCCTGACGACGACGACAACGAACCACTGAGGGTGAAGAGGAAGAAGAAGGCGTTGGCTGGCAAGACACCGCAATCCACTCCGGCGCCTGATGCCGTAGTTCGGGACGATGGCGAACCCACTCGGGCTTCCGTGACTTTCACTGTTCCTCTGACGAGTGTGCGGCCTTCAGCGTCGACTGCGGATCCGTCTTCGCTTTTTGCTGCGTACCCCGTCCCTAAGGACCAAGAGGCTGCTGCGAAGGAGGCTGTACGCCAGGCTGGAATCATGATGGAACAGGTGAAAGTGGCTCGGGAGGCTTGCCAGGCAGCTTATGACGCAACCTCGGCTCTTCAGAGCAATGTCCAGGTCAGTCGACTTCAACACTTGGTCTGTTTCGATATGCCCTTTGAATAATCTCTTTTCCGAAGATCTTTAAGTTTGTACACCCACTGGGTGTGTTTGCCAATTCTTAGACGAGTGGGGGCACGCTAAGTGCACCCACTGGGTGTAGTCCCCGAGACTACGGTGGACTGCTGGCAGTCGACTGTAGTCTTTAAATTGAGTCGTTGTAGTTGAGTTTCTTCGCTCTGTCTGATCGGGTCATGTCGAATGGAATGGTATCCTGTCGACTGCGGGCAGTCGACGTCTTTCTCTTCTTATTTTTTTACTGTGGGGGCACGCTGAGTGCACCCACTGGGTGTAGTCCCCGAGGCTACTGTCGAATGTTTCGCTTCGGCTGTAGTCTTAGAAACTCCATTATTGTCTCTTAGCTGCTCGGAAGCAACTTGTCTTGGACTCGACTTCAGGGGTCGGTCGGGTGGGATAGGAACCGGTGGGGGCACGCTAAGTGCACCCACTGGGTGTAGTCCCCGAGACTACGGTGGACTGCTGGCAGTCAACCGTAGTCTTAGTATTTATTGCCTTTGTTGCTTTTTTTACTGAAATTGTAACTCCTCCCCTTTGACTTTAGAAATCTTGTGATCTTGGAACCCGCTTGGCTGACTTGGAGAAGCAGCAAATTCAAATGAACCTTGATCTGGAGCTGGCCAGGACAGAGCTGCAGAAGGTCAGAGACGGCGCCGCAGGTAAGACGCCTTTGTCGACTGGTTAGTTTTTAGGCTTGAGTATCTTTTCGCTTTCTCTGACTCAATCATCATTTTTTTGCAGAAAAACTGAAAGAAGCTCTGGCGAAGAAGGATCAGGACTTGGCTGCTGCCCGTAAGGAGGCTGATGACAAGACTGCTCTGGCCACACAGAAGCTGGCTTCGGTCGACCAATTGGAAAAAGAGAATACCAGGTTGCAGACCGCTCTGAATGAAGCCAACAGGTTGACTGCAAATTGGAAGAAGGAGAACCTCCACTTGGGCGAGAAGATGGAAGGCATCGCTCGTAGGAGGGACGACCTGGAGGGCTACTTGAGGAGTTTTGCCAAGAAGTTGTACATCAGGCTCGAAGGTGCACATTCAGTTCTGACTGTTTTTTTTTGTGTCGACTCAGTTTTACGAAATTTGACTTATCCTTGGGTCATGTATGCAGAACTTTGCCAGAACTTTGAAGAGGAGACTGGGCGGATCGAAACAGGTTTGGATCCAATCAACTCTCCGATGAAAGATGAAGCTGCCATGAACCTGCTCCGACTGGAATCTCGTGTTGACGGCGTCGTGGATTACTTGGCTCGACTGAAGGTTGTCATGACGCGGATCGACCCGACGGTTTGGCCAGAGCCTACGCTCCAGAATGATCTCGAGCCTCTGATGACTCGACTCAACAGAATCCCTGACCGAGTGCAGGAGTGGAAGAAGTCTTCAGCTCGGTGTGGCGCTGACGTGGCTCTGTCTCTGGTCCGCGTCCATTGCAAGGAGGTGCGGGAGGAGAAGCTGGCCGCCATCCAAGTCGCCAACACGAGGAAGCACAACTTCCAGGACTTCATGGAGACATTTATTGCTGCTGCTACCCGTATCGCAGATGGGATCGACTTGGATGAGTTTGTCGCCCCTGCCAGTCCTCCTCCTCCTGAGGAATGAAAAAACTTGCCTCGGAATGCCGAGTGTATTTTGTAATCCGTTAAACTCTGCCGAGCCGGGGGCTCGAGTACTTTGATCTGAGGTCTCTGGGACCTTTTAGGCTTTATTTGAACTTGATTTGTCCTTGAATCTCTTTGTGGATGACCCGTCGAGTGGAATTTGGTCTTCACTCGAAATAACTTTGTGTCTGTGGTGCAGCTCCGAAGGAGAAGGTAGTAGTCGATCTACACCCTGTTACTGCAGAGTGGGATGGAGTGCACATTGTATTTGTGGCGAAGCTCTCCAGGAGGAGGTGGCGGTCGACCCACACCCTGTTGTTGTGGGGTGGAGCGCACATTGTATTTGTGGTGAAGCTCTCCAGGAGAAGGTGGCAGTCGACCTGCCCCTCGTCGTCCTTGGGAAATGAGATGTGTTTCATACTTAGGCGAGCGCTAGGCTGCAGCTAAGCCTCCGAGCGGGAGGTTTGCTCTCGCTCGGTAGGATTTCAAACTTAGGCGAGTGCTGACTGCAGCTAAGTCTCTTCGTAGGAGAACTTAGGCGAGTGCTGGACTGCAGCTAAGCCCCCCCGAGTGGGAGGTTTGCTCTCCACTCGGTAGGATTTTTCAAACTTAGGCGAGTGCTGACTGCAGCTAAGTCCCTTTGTAGGAGAACTTAGGCGAGTGCTGGACTGCAGCTAAGCCCCCGAGTGGGAGGTTTGCTCTCCACTTGATAGGAT
>NC_057809.1:426358415-426367134 GCF_018294505.1 Triticum aestivum
CTCGGTAGGATTTTTCAAACTTAGGCGAGTGCTGACTGCAGCTAAGTCTCTTCGTAGGAGAACTTAGGCGAGTGCTGGACTGCAGCTAAGCCCCCGAGTGGGAGGTTTGCTCTCCACTCGGTAGGATTTTTCAAACTTAGGCGAGTGCTGACTGCAGCTAAGTCTCTTCGTAGGAGAACTTAGGCGAGTGCTGGACTGCAGCTAAGCCCCCGAGTGGGAGGTTTGCTCTCCACTCGGCAGGATTTATTTTTGAACTTAGGCGAAACGGATTCGCGGATAAGTCACCCACTGGGGGTTTTCGTATGTAAACAAAAGTGACAGCAATCATTGGAACACTCTTGTCTTTGATAAAAATGAACTGCGGAAGTTTCTCTTATTACATCTTTATAGGAAGGAACTTAAGTGTAAAAGTGGCGGAGCAGCTCCGCGTTCCAAGCTCGCGGCTCATCAATCTGGCGATCAACATTGTAGAGGTGATACGCTCCGTTGTGGAGGACTCTGGTGATGATGAAGGGGCCTTCCCAAGTAGGAGCAAGCTTGTGTGGTTTCTGTTGATCCACTCGGAGGACCAAATCTCCTTCTTGGAAGGCTCGACTCTTCACATGCCGGGCATGGAATCGACGCAAGTCTTGCTGATAAATGGTCGATCTGATCATGGTCATCTCTCTTTCTTCTTCCAGGAGGTCTACTGCATCTTGCCGAGCCTGTTCTGCTTCATCTTCGGTGTAAAGCTCGACTCGGGGAGCGTTGTGAAGGAGATCACTTGGCAGAACGGCTTCGGCTCCATAAACAAGAAAGAATTGGGTTCTTCTAGTCGACCGGTTAGGGGTGGTCCTTAATCCCCACAGAACTAACGGAAGCTCGTCGACCCAGGCACCTGCCGCGTGCTTGAGATCATGCATTAGTCGAGGTTTTAGTCCTTTGAGGATCAGACCATTTGCTCTTTCAGCTTGTCCATTCGACTGGGGATGGGCGACTGATGCATAGTCGACTCGAGTGCCTTGAGAGGCGCAAAAGGCTCTGAACTGGTCTGAATCGAAGTTTGACCCGTTGTCAGTGATGATGCTGTGAGGGACTCCATATCTGAATGTTAGTCCTCGAACGAAACTAATAGCAGTGCAAGCATCGAGGTTCTTGATGGGTTTAGCTTCAATCCATTTGGTAAACTTGTCGACTGCCACAAGCACATGGGTGAAACCGCTCCTGCCTGTTCTCAGAGGACCGACCATGTCCAGTCCCCAGACAGCGAAGGGCCAGACGAGTGGAATGGTCTTCAGGGCTGATGCGGGCTTGCGTGACATGTTGGAGTAGAACTGACACCCCTCACACTTGTCGACAATCTCCTTTGCCATCTCATTTGCTCTTGGCCAGTAAAATCCCGCTCGGTATGCTTTGGCCACAATGGTCCGAGAGGACGCATGGTGACCACAGGTCCCCGAGTGGATCTCATCAAGGATCATCTGACCTTCTTCCGGTGTTATGCACTTCTGACCGATTCCAGTCGCGCTTTCTCTGTACAACTGTCCTTTTATGACTGTGAAGGCCTTGGATCGATGGACGATCTGTCGAGCCTCTTCTTCATCCTCCGGGAGTTCTTTTCTTAGGATATACGCGATGTACGGTACCGTCCAGTCAGGAGTGATCGCCAAGACTTCCATGATTAGGTCGACCACGGCAGGAACTTCGACTCCAGTCGGATCTGTGGCACTTTTCGGCTGCGGGGTTTCTTCTGTGAATGGATCTTCTTGGACTGATGGCGAGTGGATGTGTTCCAGGAACACGTTGCTGGGAATGGCTTCCCTCTTGGAGCCTATCTTTGCCAGATCATCAGCTGCCTGATTTTTTAGTCGGGGAATGTGATGAAGCTCCAACCCCTCAAATTTCTTTTCTAGCTTTCTTACTGCGTTGCAGTAACCGGTCATAGCCGGACTTCTGACGTCCCACTCCTTCATCACTTGATTAACCACTAAATCTGAATCGCCATAGACCATGAGGCGACGGACGCCGAGTGAAATGGCCATGCACAACCCATACAAAAGTGCTTCATACTCTGCTTCATTATTGGAGGAATCAAAGTGAATCTGGAGAACATATCTGAGCTTATCTCCTCGGGGGGAGACTAAGACTACTCCCGCACCGGAACCATTAAACATCTTAGATCCATCGAAGAACATGGTCCAGTGCTCCGAGTGAACTTGAGTTGGAAGTTGCTGTTCAATCCACTCGGCGATGAAATCTGCGATTGCTTGGGACTTGATAGCCTTCTTTGCCTCGAACTTGATATCTAAGGGAAGGAGTTCAATCGCCCACTTGGCCACTCGACCAGTTGCATCTCTGTTGTGCAGAATCTCCGACAGTGGGGCGTCGCTGACGACTGTAATGGAGTGGTCAGAGAAGTAATGTGCAACCTTCTTTGTGGTCATGTAAATCCCATATACAAGCTTCTGGTAATGGGGGTATCTTTGTTTTGAAGGGGTCAAAACTTCAGACACGTAATACACTGGGCGCTGAACTCTGAAGGCCTTTCCTTCCTCTTCCCGCTCGACCGTAAGTACTGTGCTAACAACTTGTCCTGTGGCTGCAATGCAAAGCAGCAAAGGTTCTTTGCTGATTGGGGCAGCAAGCACCGGCTGGGTGGAGAGTAGAGCTTTGAGATCTGCAAATGCTGCATCAGCTTCTGGAGTCCACTTGAATTTGTCAGACTTCTTCATCGGTCGGTAAAGAGGCAACGCCTTTTCACCGAGACGAGAAATGAATCGACTTAAAGCGGCCAAGCAGCCTGTAAGCTTTTGGACATCGTGCACGCATATAGGACGCTTCATCCGGAGTATGGTGCCAATTTTCTTAGGATTGGCGTCGATCCCTCGTTTGGAAACGAGAAAACCGAGTAAATTTCCACCTGGAACTCCGAATGTGCACTTTGATGGATTGAGCTTGATATCATACCTCCTGAGATTGGCAAAGGTTTCAGCAAGGTCAGCCCGCAGGTCAGAACCTTTTCGGGACTTGACCACGATATCGTCCATGTATGCCTCCACATTCCGACTTATTTGAGTGAGTAAACACTTCTGAATCATTCTCATGAACGTGGCTCCGGCGTTCTTGAGGCCGAACGGCATGGTGACGTAACAGAAGCACCCGAATGGAGTGATGAAAGCTGTTTTGATCTCGTTGGGCCCATACAGACGGATCTGATGGTACCCGGAATAGGCATCTAGGAAAGACAGTCTCTCGCACCCCGCAGTCGAGTCGACTATTTGGTCGATGCGAGGGAGGGGAAAATGATCTTTCAGGCAGGCCCGATTGATATGCTTGAAGTCAATGCACATGCGGAGCGACTTGTCCTTTTTCGGGACCATGACGACATTGGCGAGCCACTCGGAGTGGTAAATCTCTCGGATGAACTCTGCTGCTAAGAGCCGAGCCACTTCCTCGCTAATGGCTTGCTTCTTCTGGATGGCGGACCGTCGAAGATGTTCCTTCACAGGCTTGAATTTTGGGTCGACTCGTAGACGGTGCTCAGCCAGCTCTCTGGGAACTCCAGGCATGTCAGAGGGTTTCCATGCGAAGATATCCCAGTTCTCATGGAGGAGCTGGATGAGCGCTTCTTCCTATTTGGAGTCGAGCGTCGTCGAGACGTGAATCGGAGCAGCGTCGGGGTCGATCGGGTGAATGTGGACTGTCTTTGTTTCGCCAGCCGACTGAAAAGCTGATTCTGAGGTGGGCTTCTTGGCTCGCAGCAATTCACTCGGATCGGCAGTCTTTTGGTACTCTTTCAGCTCGACTACTGCCATCTGAGCGTCAGCGATCTTTGAGCCTTTCTGAAAGCATTCTTCTGCTTTCTTTCGGCTGCCAGTAACAGTGATCACACCTTTGGGGCCAGGCATCTTCAGTTTGAGATACACGTAACATGGTCGAGCCATGAAGCGTGCGTAAGCTGGCCTACCCAAAATGGCATGATAGGCACTCTGGAAGTCCACAACTTCGAATGTCAACCTTTCCTTGCGGTAATTCTTTGAATCACCGAAAACTACATCAAGAGCAATCTGGCCGAGTGACTCGGCTTTCTTCCCAGGAATGACTCCATGGAAACTCATGTTGCTGGTACTAAGTCTGGACATCGGAATGCCCATCCCTTTTAAAGTCTTAGAGTACAGTATGTTCAGGCCACTGCCGCCGTCCATCAATACTTTGGTCAGTCAAGTGCCTTCGACAACTAGGTCGACCACCAAAGCTTGCCTCCCAGGGGTGGCAATGTGCGTTGGGTGATCCGACTGGTCGAATGTGATGGCAGTCTGTGACCACTTTAGGTAATTGGGTGTTGTCGGGGCAACCATGTTCACCTCACGGTTAATGACTTTCAGTCGACTCTTGCTCTCAACATCAGCAAAAATCATCAGGGTGGAATTGATCTAGGGGTATCCATCGTCACTGTCTTCTTTGTCTTCAATCCTGTCTGGCTCTTTTTCCTTATCTTTGGGCTGCTTGCCCTGGAACTGCTGGATCAGGAGCCGGCACTGTCGAGTGGTATGCTTTGGGTAAATAAAATTACCCTCTTCGTCTTTCTTGGTGTGGATGTGACACGGTAAGTCCAAAACAGCATTCCCGTCTTGATCTTTGACCTTCTTGGGCTTCCAGGTGCCCTTGGGTTTCCCCTTGAAGTTTCCCTGGGCAACGGCCAGGGCCTCCCCGCGAGCAGCTGGCTCGGCCTTCCGCTTCTGTTTCCGAGTGGAGTTTCCTCCAGGTTCTTGGGCGACTGCTTTGAGCTTGCCGCTTCGGAGTCGGTCTTCGTATTCACCATTAGCGTATTTGGTGGCGATCTCCATCATCCGATTCAGAGACATCTCTCCAGTTCGACCAAACTTCAGATTCAACTCTCTGTATTTAACGCCCTCTTTGAAACCGCAAACTGCTTGATGGTCTGGCACGTTCTCAACTGTGTGGTGCAGCGTGATCCACCTCTGGATGTAATCCCTTAGTGTTTCATTCGGCTTCTGCATGCAAGACCGTAACTCTGTGAGGCCTGCAGGTCGTTTGCATGTTCCTTCAAAGGTCATAACAAACACTCGGGAGAGGTCCTCCCAGGTGTAAATGCTGCTAGGTGCCAACTGATTCAACCACGCTCTGGCTGAGCCCTCCAACATAAGGGGCAAATGCTTCATGGCCACTTCATCATTGCCACCGCCAATCTGTACAGCCACTCGGTAATCTTCGAGCCAAGTGTCAGGCTTGGACTCGCCGGTGAACTTGATGACTCCAGTTGCCAGCCTGAAATTGGGAGGAATCACTGCGGCCCTGATGGCTCGACTGAAGCACTCTGGCCCTGAAACACGTACTCTGCTGCTGCTGGCAGGCGCATCTCTGTTGTGGCCCTCTCGATGAGCCCTGTTCCTGTCGACCAAACCTTGAACGAGGATAGACCTCGCATCAAAGCCTGGGTCTCTGGGGTCGACTGGAATCCTCTGCCCAACACTGTGAGGGCGTCTGTCATCTTGCCGTCGAGGCGCATATGACCCGCTCCTCGGGGGAGGGGTTGGCACTCAACGTCGATCATCTCGACCGAATCGATGATCATACTGCTCATTCCTCCTGTACTGATCATGCCGGTCATCACGTCCCTCACGGCTCTGGGGAGATCTCGGGCTGTGGGCCGACTGGACTGTGTCTGCTACAACGGATCGACTATGGATCCTATCCCGCGACAGAGAAACGGCGGAATTCTGGTTTCCTGCCGCCCGGAGCAATGCTCGGATCTGCAACAAGCCCCTGTCTGCCTCTGACTGGGATGGCTGAATTGATTCTGCTATACGGGCTGCAGTGGCCAAATTCTGAACTGGGGTTCGATATACCTGAGGCGGTGAGAAGAGCCGGTGCCGACTGGACTCGGGAGCTAGCGGACGTCGACTGGACTCGGGAGCCCGCTGACGTGCTTGCTCGTCGAGTATTCGCTGGAGATTCTCCAGTCGAGTGCGCTCGGCCAGGTTAGCAAGGCGCACGTCCTCCAAGGCCCGGGCCTCGGGGGTTTCTCCGACAATAGGAGTGTGGAGTGCGTCCATGTTCCAGCGGCGAAGCTCCTCTTGCTGTAATGACGTGAGAGGTTTGGGCAGATACTCATCATGGGGATGCGACGGGTCGCCTCCGCCCGTAGCTCCGTCAGCGCGAGGGAAATCGGGGGGACTGTGTGCTCCATCGACCGCCAGAACCTCAGCCGTTGGGTCGCTACTGTCGCACTCGGATGCGGTCCCCACGGAGCCAGTCGAACAGGCCATAGAGGGACTCGACGGGCCCGATTGCCGCAACTTGTGGGGCTGCCGACTGGCGGGCCACGGCGTGCCTCACCCACCGCTGAAGTCTCGACCGACCGGAGCGCTTGCGCTGGTGGGAGACAGGGCGGGGAGACGACGCAGGGGTCGACTGATACTGGGTCGACGGTTGCCGCAGGAGGACGCCATGAGTGCATGCGCGGAAGTGCGTCGCGCCGCGGACGTGGAGCGCGTCGATGTCGAGTGGTGCCTCCTGAAGCCAGGCGGAGTCATCGGCGATGAAGGTGAGCGCGCCGAGACGGATCTCACGGCCCTCCACCAAAACTCCGCAAGAAACCATGATCAAAGGGACCGGAAAAGATCGCAACTTCTCCAACTAAGTGCTAAGATTCCGGCCCCACAGTGGGCACCAACTGTCGTGGTTCCGACTCTGATAGTGATGTAGGGGGGTGAGTATGGAGAGGCTAGATCCTAGCTATTGGGAAGTTGTTACACGCGAGGTTTACGAGTTCAGGCCCTTCTCGGAGGAAGTAATAGCCCTACGTCTCGGAGCCGGGAGGCGGTCGATTGGATTATGCGTGTATGGATTACAGGGGTGCGAACCCTTCATACTGAGGAGGGGGTGGCTTATATAGAGTTCGCTGGCCCCCTCCTGCCCTCAGTAATGCAGGGTTTAAGGTACATTTAAGATTGGGCGTTACAGGTAACGCCTCTAATAAAGTGCTATGATGACCATGAAGACTACTTAACAGCTGACCGTTTTCCTACGGAGTGACTGTAGGTCTCCTGGCAGTCGAGTGATTAGCTTCATGGTCGAGTGGTAGCTTCTTGGTCGAGTGTCTTGAACCTGTCGAGTGGGGTACCTTCAAGTCGATTGATAGGTGATTCCTTCTAGGGATGTCCTTGGGTAGGCCTCTTTGGACGGGTCCGTGCCCCTACCCTAGGTACATAGCTTCATCACCGGGGCGCGTCCGCGGAGTGGTGTAGCACGGCCAACTGCATCCTCAGGACCTGAGACCATGCCAGGTCGTATTGCTTTTTCGATGACGTGCGTCGATCGCATGTGAGCAAAGGGCATCTACAACGTTGCCACAACCGCAGCTGACTACCCTGGCACACCAAAAACCCTCGTCCCTCGCGCCATTGCGCGGTGCATTCCCAGCCGGCGCCAGCTGCCAGCATTCATGCCGTCCGTCCGTATGCCGTCGTTAAGAGGCTCGGTGCCCAAGGAACCAACTCCGGTGACTTAATGATGCACCAGCACGCTTGGCCTCACCGGAATGCGCTACTTAAAGCGGCAACGCCCAGCTAACCTCCACACCATAGCGCATCGTCCTCCTACCTGGCACCACATCCGCCATGACCACAATCGCGAACGCTCTGCGGGAGAGCTTGTCTTCAGGGATGGAGCTCAAGGTCGCCGCCCTCGCTCAAGTCGACGCACAAGCGGTGGCCACACCGGCGGGCGGTGGTGGGAGCACCGTCAGCCACGCGTCCTACTTGCCGTTGTCCAACGTCCGGCACCGCCGAAGTCGGGGACTCCTCCGAGGATGAGTAGGGTATGGGAGGTGGCAGGGCATGGTGTGCCAACTGGCTGGTCCATCTCCCGTATTCTACTTTTCCTCGCCGGAGACCGCACCTTCACTTCACGGGTCTTGAACCCCGCCCCCATACATGGAGATCGCAGATGGAGGATGTTGATCAACGCCGTAGAATAGGTTTATGGTCGGGTTTCTTTTATTTTTCTGTCCTATAAAAATTTGAAATGTAATGAAAATCTGCCGTGTTTGCATTAATCCCGGTCGGTATATATGAACTTTCACAATAATATAGTATATTATAGGAGTACTAGCAAGATGCCTGTGTGTTGCATGGAAGATCAAGATCTTGTGGGAGAAAAGGATGAACGAGGGAAGGCCTTATCTCCAAATGCACATTCACGCATTTCACATCTTTCGACATCTACGGGAACCTATGAAAGGGTTAACGTTAATTGCCTCTCTCTCTCATCCCCTGATTTTCATGGTGGTGGGCCCCTCCCTCCCCCCAATCTACAATCAATAGCTCACACGTTTCACATTATGTTAATTACATAACTGGGACTACGTAGGTGTAGCATTACTCGTCGTAAAAAAACCCAACTAAGCCAACCTCCCAGCATATCGCGCGGGAAAAGACCCGGCCGGGCCGTTTTAGTCGGGATTACCGGATTACTAGTAGTAGTATCGATGGATCGCGCGAAGCAACAAGTTTTTTTGAGGGGGCGAAGCACCTAGTTTAAAAGGAAAAAGGCGGTACACTCACAGCACCCATGTCATGGTCGCATTGCATCCCACACACGTTCGGTCCTGAACACGGCTCACACAAACTGAACGCGCTTCGGCTTGCCTCTTCACTGACACGTGGGACTGCACTTGGAGAAACCGACCATGCACCAAACTCCCCCCGCCCACCGC